>NW_011501689.1:0-15972 GCF_000495115.2 Populus euphratica
CAACCTATTTTGATTATCTAAATATTAGAAAAATCATAAGTGGTTTCATTTAATTTTTCAGTAACCATTTTCTCAATATAATTATTATATTTTCATTAACAATGTTTCAATTTAAACATTATAGCATAAAATGTGTTTACTCTATTAAATCATGTTTGTTCTCAATATCACAGTTATTGATTATTTGAATAAAATTAAAAACATTTTCAAATCTCATTCTATTTTGCACAAAAATTTACAATCAATACTATTTGATAATAAATAAAACATTTTATTTAATTAACTTAGGATAGTGAATCCTCCCTTGATTAGTTAAATATCTTTATATAGTTCATATTATATCTAATATATGTCTATATTTTACTTTTAATTATGACAATATATAAACATAATATTCTCTATATAATATAATCTCATGTCTAAGAGTCACTTATATAATTATCACGTAAATCTTTTTATAAATACTTGTAATCTCTCCATATAGGATTTTTACCTGAGTAAATGGATGCGAAAAAACCAAGAAATGATCTACATTTTCTATCCAATTTTCAGGAGGAAATGAGCTAATTTTTGCAGGGAACAAAAGTCATGAAAAAGAAGGTGTGTATGCGTTTATATGGCTACATAGAAAATAAGGAATGTTAAACCTCATGCCAGGCTTCTAAATAGTTTTCATTTGCTTCTCCTTAATGCTCTCTCTAACTTTCTATATGTATAATGTTTTTAGGTTCCTTTAAGTTTTATTTGTAATGTAATATTTGTAATTATTTTTTGCCCCTCTTTTTCTAGAGAAATTGAAGGAAATGCAGAGTGAGTTGTAATTTTGTACCCATCAACTTTGTGTCCCCGTATTTTCAGGAAAGAAAATTCAGAGCTGCATCATGTTTCTATTAAAATCTACAGGGTGAAAAGTGTAATGGGGTTTTCTTCTTCTTCCTTTTTTTTTTTTTTTCTGCTGCTTGTTTTATGTTATTCGTGCCCTATTAAATAGTAAATTGTCTATTGATGTACAGTGAAATAGCAATAAATCTTTTAGATTTTTTTACACCCTTATCCCTGCCCAAAGAAAATATATTGATGCTATTTCATATAAATTAACAAGTTTTTATAAATGATTGTGAGGTTTCATAATTTTGTAGTTTTTTTATGAGACAACCTTATTAGATTATATTTGAATTATTAAAAATACATTGCAATAAATGAATTATTATCTATTGAAATATTTCGAAGCTACTTAGAATTATATTTGATGGTAACAGAGTTGATAAAAACACCAAACTCATATCACATATTACACTTAAGTTTACAGACATACATAACAAAAGATAGCTGAATCAATCACTTTTTGGTCAAGGGTTTTTTATTTAATTTGATTATTATTATTATTGGATTTTAATTTATATTATTTTATTCTATATTTTATCTAGCGGTTTTGATGTAGGAGTTTTTTTGGGGAAAAAATTTTTATTTTTATTTTCAATTTTTTATTATTATACTTTTCTATTTTTTCTTTCTATTTTAAGAAATATTTTTTCTAGTCTATCTTTTTTCATTTAGTATTATCAAGACGTTTTAGTTTTTTATTCCATATATATAGGGTTATAATCGCTTTTGGCAAGTGAAGAATGTATATAATTGAATATTTTAGCTGTCTTCTCTTTCTATTTTAAGGGTTTTGACTCGTAAAAAACTTTATATCCTTCGCCTTCATTGCGTCAGGTTCTTGAGCCCGATTGTGTGAGTGTTAATGGCCTTGCCATATATTTGCTTCTTTTGTTGATTTCATTTGAAACCGTTGCTGAGAAGCAGATTAGATGCGTATGTCGACCAACTACATTACATCAGCAGACGGTGCTATGGGCACGCAAATAAGAGCAATGTTGTCATCCGTGAATTTGACTAGGTTATTGGCAACTATGGTATATATTGGGATATGCATGAACGTAATAAGAAAACTTGTTGACGTTGTGCTAGTGTTAATGGACTTGCCATATATTTGTTTCTTATGTTGATTTCATTTGAAACCTTTACTGAGAGTCGATTAGATGCGTATCTCAACTACCTACCTTACATCAGCATATATAAATACCAAAATTGCATTCCTAGATGAGAATACTGATGTATAATTGGGCATATTTTGATATTACAGAGAATGAATTACCCCATTGATCTGTTAAGAATTTAGCATGAATGTGATAGATAGTTACAAGCCTGTGATGGCTATGATGGGAGTACAGGTTCTTGAAGCAGGAGTAGCTATTTTTTCTGCAGCAGCATTTTCACGAGGATTAAGTCCTGAAATCCTTTCAGTCTACAGGCAGGCCACTGCAGCCTTGGTCATAGCACCAATGGCTTATTTCTCTAGAAGGTAATTAACATCTATCTTATCTCTGTCAGTTTCCCTTCCTTTAATTGGGGAAAAAATATATATAATATTTTCGAAGTGTTTTCTCATATTTCTTGCTTTTGTTGACAGGAGAGCGTCCAGTACAATTTCTCTGGGACTAAAAGAATTTGTATTGTTATATATAGCTGCTTTGCTTGGGTAGATTTCTCTTTGAATTTTAGTTTTGTGTGTGAAGAGGTGGTGAGATCCACTGAAAACATGATCTGATCTTTCTCATTTGTAGCCCAACAATCAACCCAATTGCCTTGTTTGAAGGCATCTCCTTATCTTCTTCAACAATGTCAAGCACAATGTCTAATTTAGTACCTGGACTCACTTTTGTGTTTACAGCAGCTATAGGTTATATCCAGACAACTCTTTGTTCTTTTGATCTAAACTTGTTCAGTTATACAGTCATATAGTCAGAACAATCCATATTCAATGATTAAGGTAAACGACATAATGCAACAAAAGAAATGAAAAATCTTCACGAACCAACAAAATCGGGCATGCAACTGACTGTCTATTGAAATATTGAAAGTCTTCATGTCTCTAATTTATCAGAATGGAGAAAGTTAATATCCGCAGCTTGAGAAGTAACGCGAAGATAATAGGGACAGTTATCAGTGTTAGTGGAGCCATGTCCATGGCATTGCTCAAAGGGCCAAAACTACTTAACGAAGGAATCGTAGCAACAAAATCTTCCAGTGGCTCTAGTGGTGAGACTTGGCTGCTGGGTTCACTCATCCTTTTAGGAAACAGTAGTTGCTGGGCAATTTGGACCATAATGCAGGTATTTCCTCTATACGTTATCTTCATGTCAGTCTGGCATTACTGAAATCACAAATCCAACTCCTTTCACTGAAATTCTGGACAGGTCCCAATATCAGCAAGATGTCCTGATCCCTTACTCTCTACTGCTTGGATGTGTTTCTTTGGATCCATACAAACAACAGCAGTTACCATCTTCTTAAAGACAGATCCACAAGCATGGAAACCACATTCAAATCTTGAGTACGCTTGTTTACTCTACGTAGTATGTAGTCATACTCTCTCTGTACTCTTGTCTTGATGCACATGTTTTGTTAGTTGAAATTAAATTGTAACCGTAGCCTTCCATGATCTATCTAAATTTCTCTGATAAGAACCTACGATGCTACGATGACCAAGGGGATTGCTTCTGCAAGCATCATTGTTCTTCAAGCCAGGTGCATTGCACGAAGGGGTCCGCTCTTCTCAGCAATGTTCAGCCCCCTGTGTTCTGTTATTGTGACCACCTTAGCTGCTATCTTTCAAAAAGAAATGGTTTACACGGCAAGGTAAATAACACCTTGGAATGTCTTAACGAAAATTTATTATCTTTATGAAGAAATCGATTAGTTGTCACCAGAAAGAAACAAGTATAAATGGCTAATTAGTGTTGTGTGTGGTCCCACACCAGACCATCACATTAATTTTCACAAGACAACATCACTGTCTCTTGGTATTAAAATTAACGTGGTTCGGGTACTGTAGCGGCATAATTGAAAAACAGAAGAAAGGAGAAGAAAACCGAGAGAGAAAAAGAGAAGAAGAGGCAGCAGAGTAGCATGTGTTCTTTCTTTGATTTCTAGCTCGTTCACCGTTGGATCGAGCTTAGATTTTGACAGCAGCTTCTAGACATGTTACTCTTCATTCTGGACGGTTGGATCGAAAATTGGTTGTGTGGAAACTAGCTATTTTGATAGAAAACAGGGCTGTCAGTATTGTGAGTTTTTCTCAAATAATTCTCCTTTAATCTTGTTGTAATCCGAGAATAAGTTGTTCTTGATGATATATATATTGTATCCCTTAGTTGAATCTGAGAAAGAATGATTGTGAACCCATTATTTGTTGATAGTGGAAGTTTTTAGGTGGAGTACGGTCCCGTGGTTTTTCCCGCATCGAGTTTTTCACGTTAAAAATCTTGGTGTTAATTTTGTGATTATTTGCATTATATTTGGTCATTTTTTAATTTTGATTTTACTGCACAAAGAGGGAAAGAATTAGGACTTGTGAATTGTATTCCGCTAAATTGATCCGGATAAATTGGTGTCCGGTTGTTCCTAGTTTTTCCAAACAAAATGGTATCAGAGCCTTGGTTGTGTAAATTGAATTTCTTGTACAGTTAAAATGGAAAAGGAAGATTCGGGCATGATAAAGCTTACTTAATTTGTATGGACGTTGATAAATGATAATGAATATTGATTAGTACTTAAAAGTGCATTTTTATCATGGTTTTATATCATCATTTTGCACTTGAAGTATCAATAACTCATTAACTAAATTATCTGGATAGATTAATGGAAGTTAAATGATGAATACCTTGCTTTGTGGAATTTGCAAATTGTTTTTCTATTTTACGCTTTGATTACTAGGGACTAGTAATAAGCTGGTTGGGGGGTGTGATTAGTACTTAAAAGTGCATTTTTATCATGGTTTTATATCATCATTTTGCACTTGAAGTATCAATAACTCCTTAACTAAAATATGTTTTATAATAATGTATCTAATAATATAAGATACCTATAATTTGTGGTAAATGTCTATTTTTAATGCAGGCCTATCACATAAATGAAAGGATTGATTGATGACTTGAAGAACTTAAATTGCAAGGATAAAGAGATGGTCAAACTTAGAAAAGAGATGTCGGTGCAATCCAAACCGGAACACTATTCGGTAATTGGGTCATATCTAGAGCTATATATCTCAGATTTAGGTCCAATTTATATGGATGGAAAGGTAAGACATAGGCCTACAACTTTTATATGGAGCCCAAGATCTAAAAAGGCCATTATCAAGTCCAAATTGTAGCAACAACAAAGAAGCCCGAATCTGTTTTCCAGCCCGAGCACTGTTTGGTATTTTGGCCATATCTGGAGTTCTAGAAGTCCAAATGAGCTGAATCTTTTACACAAGAAAGATGAGACAATTGCCTACAACTTTCATGTTTGCAACTGGCTCCAATTTTGACGTTATCAATGACATTTTGGGCAGACAAGAGAAGATAAGGATTGTCACCAAGTCAAAAGTTGGCCACCCACTTATCAATTAGTCATCAAATCAATAGTTCCCAATTTTGGTCTATAAAAGGAGGCATTTGCCATGCATTTAGGCATCTTGGTTTCCAGATCAAGATCATGCTCTTCCTTTCTCTCTTTGTATTTTTTATGCTTTGCTTTCATTAATATTAAGTTTATGCCTTTCATTTCCTTTCCTTTACTTAGTTAACTTTTATGTTCTTATTTTGTTTATCTATTTTGCTTTCTTTCATTATGTCTAGCTAAGTTAGTTATGTCAAGGTGAAAAGGTTACACTAATGGTGTAAGAATAAGTATAATGTAAACTTAATATGGACTTTAATGTTTGATACTAACATGTTTTATATTTGTTATCTTGTTCACTCTTTAATACTTTGCTTGTTAAATGACTAATCTTGATTTATGTTGTATAACACTTGGTACAACAAATGCTTGGCACTTTCATAGCCCATAATGTATGGTATAACCGACACCTGAGCTATGAAAGGAACTTGATTTGTTGTTAACATAAGTTATAATCATGAATGCTTGACGAGATTTACAAGTATTAGCATTAATTGAATAAGATGACTAATGTAATCATGTTAACAATATATACTCTGATTGGAACCTCCTTTGTGTGTGGTTTCCAATTCAATAATAAGAGTTTATACTATACTTGTTTGATATACCATTAGTGGAACCTCTAACCTTGACATTTGTTATTATTATTGTTTAATCTTTACATTAATTTTCCATCTCCAAGTTCTCATCATCTTCTTCTTCTTCTCTTTCTTTATTATTATTATTATTATTACTACTACTACTACTACTACTACTACTACTACTACTACTACTACTACTACTACTACTACTACTACTACTACTACTACTACTACTACTACTACTACTACTACTACTACTACTACTACTACTACTACTACTACTACATTATTGTTATTATTATTATTGTTGTTGTTGTTATTGTTATTGTTATTGTTGTTGTATTATTGTTATTTATAATTTGTACAAATAACCTCCCTCTGGTTCGACCCTGGTCTTGCCGGGTTATTTATTACTTCGACACTCCTGCACTTGGGAGAAGACATCAATCTTTTAGTCATGTCAAGTTTTTAGCGCCGTTGCCGGGGAGGTAAGTTTTGTATAAATTATAATATTTATTTTATTTTTTTTCTTTTCACTTTTGTTGTATATAACTTTGTTTCTTTTCTTTTGTTTCTTTTTATTTTGTTTTCTTCCTCCTTCTTTTGCTTTCTTCTTCTTTTTTATTTTATTCCTACACGTGCATGAGAGTGTGGTCACGTACATCAAGTGGTAGACTTTGTAGGATATCCTCATCATTTTTAGAAAATATGGCCGAAGAAGATAATCAATCACTTCATAATGAAAATAATGAGAATAACCGTGCTAGAACACTTAGACACCACATGAATCCCACAAGAACAAGTGCACCATCATGCATAGTTTTTCCTCCTGATGCATCTCATTTTAATTTTAAACCAGGTATTATTCAACTTTTACCTTCTTTTCATGGTTTAGAATTGGAAAATCCATACTTGCATTTAAGGGAATTTGAAGAGGTCTGCAACACATATAATAATTTAAATTGTAGCATGAACACCATCAGATTAAAGCTTTTTCCTTTTTCATTAAAAGATAAAGCTAAAACATGGCTACAAAATTTAAGACCAGGATCCATTCGTGCTTGGGATGAAATGCAACAACAGTTTTTAAAAAAGTTTTTCCCATCTCAGAGAACAAATTCTTTCAAAAGACAAATCACCACTTTCACTCAAAAACCAGGAGAAACATTTTACCAATGTTGGGATAGGTATCGAGACTTGCTTAGTACTTGCCCTCATCATGGTTTTGAAACATGGAGATTGGTTTCACATTTCTATGAAGGGTTAACACCTAAAGATAGACAAATGGTTGAATTGATGTGCAATGGAACTTTTGAAGATAAAGGCCGTGATGAAGCAATGGAGTACTTACACATGTTGGCTTTTTTTTATTTGGTTTTATGTTACTATTGTTCTGTCTGTAGCCGAACCTTATCTCCTGATCCAAGCCTGTCACGTTCTGATAACTCGCCTGCCCTCAGATCTCTTTCTATTTGTACGTACGTTGTTGCCATTGGGAATCTAGTCCCCAAGCTAAACTAACATGGGTGGGTTTGATGCTTACAAGCCTGCTATGGGAATGGTTGGTTTACAATTCATTTATGCAGGGGTGGCTCTATTTACTAGAGCTGCTCTTGTAGGAGGACTGAGTCCCATGGTCTTCGTAGTCTACAGGCAAGGCATAGCAACTTTGATCATGGCCCCTCTAGCGTATGTTTCGAGGAGGTAATTAATCACACAAACCCTAACACACCCATAATTTCTCTCATACTTTGCATATCATCATTTCCTCAAAAGTTACATTTGATAATCAGCAGAAGAAGTTCAAGTGGGTTCTCTTTGGGGTTAAGGAGTTTTGCTTGGATATTTGCTGCCTCCCTTTTGGGGTACGTGTCCTAAACTTTTTATCCCTCCTTTTTGTTGTCACGGTTTCATATATAAGAAGAATAAATGACAGATGCAACTTTGCCTTGCAGGGTAACTGCCAATCAAAACGCTTATTTTGAAGGCCTCTACTTATCCTCTTCGACTGCAGCAAGTGCCTTGACTAATCTCATGCCTGCAATCACTTTTGTAATGGCAGCCATTTCTGGGTAACTTATACTTGCTAGATAAAAAAACTAATACCATTATGGTGCCAGGCCCTTGCTGTAGTGCAACGCAGGGGCAATGCTCGTAATGTCCAATAGCAACCTACATTGATGGGCTCTTCCCTTTAAAATATTAAGCTAATACCATGTGGACCTAAGGCCAAGTATCAGATATTAAAATGATAAGAACAAATACTTTCACTTGATCTTAGCCAAAAAGCCGAGAAAAGTATACCAATGAACGTTGCTAGCTGCTTTTTATAATTCCCACATATGGACATTATTTCTCTTCTAGGCAGTGTGGGAATAAGCTCCAAGCTATAGCTCTGCTGATTTCCTCCTCTTATTGTATTGGAAATTTGGTACAGAAAATCTTGACCAATTTCTATCAGGCTAACACTCTTTTGAATCAAACAATAACCTAATAGAAACTTGTACTTGTTTAAGGCCTGGTGATCTTTGCTATTAAGAAATTACTAGTTATCTTTTCTTTTTCTTTTTTCAGTGGATGTCTGTTTTCTAAATTCTACATGTTTCCCGAATCTCTAATTACAAATGAATCAGATTGGAGAAAGTTAATATACGAAGCCTGAGAACTATTTCTAAGATTCTTGGAACAGTAATCTGCGTAAGCGGGGCCATTGCCATGGCATTACTCAAAGGTCCTAAGCTGTTAAACACAGAATTGTTACCAACAAAATCCTTTTTTAGCCCTGGAAGCGACAATTGGCTATTGGGGTGTCTATTTCTGTTTGGAAGCAGTTGTTTCTGGTCACTATGGATGGTCTTGCAGGTAAACACCTTCCCTTTCCCTTTCCGTTACTTATAGATCAATGTATATTCTGACAACTAAATTTTTTCTTCAATTTTCCTACAGGTACCTATTTCAGCAAGTTGTCCTGACCACTTATATTCTTCTGCATGGATGTGTTTCCTCGCATCATTGCAATCATCAATGATTGCATTATTGGCGGAAAAGGATCTTACGTCCTGGAAGCTGATTACTCATCTTGAAATTGCTTCCTGTTTGTATGCGGTAAGCTGTTTTCTGTTTTTCTATGATTGTTTCCAGATTGTTTTTGCTTCTAATCTTGGAAATGGACCTTTTTTTTCTTGCTAAAAGGGAATTGGACTGGCTGTGTCTTTCTTTGTCCAAGCCTGGGTAATTTCTCAGAGAGGTCCCCTCTTCTCTGCAATGTTCAATCCTCTATGCACAGTTATTGTTGGCATTTTTTCTGCTGTAGTTTTACACGAGGAGACATATGCTGGAAGGTAATATCTTTTCCACCAAACAATTTTATCATGTTCAACTTTTGTGACATAGAACCTGGTTTATCAAAGAAGAGTAAGAATTTCTTTTTTTTTTTTTACTCTTCAGTTTGATTGGTGCTTTAGCTGTGATAATTGGTTTGTACGCTGTGCTATGGGGTAAAGCCAAAGACCTTGAAGAGATTAAAAATGAGATGCATCCGCAGCTGCAAAATGATCAGTCACCTGTGCAACTCTTAATAGATGAGTCTCCAGAGAAGAAGAATTGCAAAGCTGATTTGGAAGCACCGCTTCTTTCTTCACAAATCAAAGGATGTTAATGAAAGAAATATGATTTCTTAATTTCTAAAGGAAATTGACAGTTCTGTGTAACTGCAGATGTTAGAGAAGAGTGCAAGAGCATTAGTTGCCTTCAAGGGGACGCATAAAGCCTGTTAAAATAAAATTCGATGGCAATTTTTATGTTCTTAAGGGTCACCAGAATTTAGACAAAATGCTACAAGAAAGGTGTAATAGAAAATTTACCAGCATAACTGAAATGTATTTTGGCATGAATTTATAGCTGAATATATCCCTAACATTTTTCACTTCAGAAAAAACAAACGCCCCCTAACTAGATGAATTTTGAACCTCCAGCTTTCCAAATTTCACTTCAACTTCAGTATGAAAAGACAAAATTAATGAGCGAAAAGTATTTCGAACACAACCCTAAACTTACAATTTTATTCTATAAAAAATAAAAATAAAAAAGTCTGCCTCTTAAAGAGTTTTATAATTTATAAAAATAGGCTGGAAAACCGACCCTTACTATGTAATAAAACCAAAATTCTAAAACATAAAAGAAAATAATAGAAAATCTGAAATAAAACATGAAATCTAGAAAAATAAAGGAAAATTGACTTTAATAGTAACTTCTAAGCACAATTTGAGGAAATCTACACCGTAAATAGACTAGCAAAATGATCCTTTAAAAAACTAGTTGGATGTAATATCGGATTAAAAATTATAATTTCTTTTAATTACTATATTATTTTGATATAACCAAACTTTTTATTGATTTTAGTCTAATCACACCTCTTCTTGGATGGAACCCTATCCTAATAATTAATAAAAACATATATTAGTTGATCCATGTAGTTTATTTGTGGCAAATTCATTTCTAGTGATAACATATCCATATCCTATGGCATATAACCTTTAGTATCAGCAAGTCCGCCTGCATCAAATGTGTTCCAAAATAGATTCACAAACTAATATTTTATTAACAAGATTGAAAGTGATAAAGTTTTATGATCTAAAATATTAACTCTCCTGAGAATATTCATAGAGATTATGACTGGTTGGAAAAAGTTCAGAATTTAAAAAGTGTTTTTTTCTTATATATTTTTCATCATTTTTACTTGCATAATGCGGCCAAAGTGAGTTATTGAGTTTTGACTCATATAACATAGGAAAAATGTGGACTTTGAACTTGCCAAGATTAAGTTCAATTCTTTTTAACAAAAAGATCAATAAATAAATTACAGTAAATATTGAAAACACAACCACATATTAATTTTGAACTCCCATTCTTTTATTATTGGTCTTGTACTACCTTAAACTTGAGGGGATGGAAAGATTACAGATATAGAATGGATAAAAAAACACTTAAGAAGTTATTTCAATAGCAAAATGAGATAACTAATCCATTTAATGATCAACGAAAGGTTTTGATTAACCAAGCTAATGAGTTCATTTCTACCAGAAAAATTGAAATATAGGTTATCTGCAACACTAAATCCACCATACTTGCCTTTGAAAGAGATTGATGCAAAAAAGGAAAGGGACTAATCGGAAGCTTGGTAACAAAGGAAGATAGAAAGCATGAAAGGCATCATTGCTAGACTCATCAGCCTACTCATGCAAGCTCCAAGGTCAAGTTCTAGAGAGGAACACGTTGCGATGTCGTGGTCGCACAAATTAATTACCCTAGCTTAAAACACAACACACAAGATAATATAGAGCAAACAAGAGGTCAATCCCACAAGGAATATTTAGTTTAGATTTTTATGCTATACGTTATGCAATTGGGGGGTTTTGATTTGTGATGATCTAAACTATAAAATAAATTAAACTAGCAAACAAAATCAATATCAAAATTTATCAAGAAAACAAACCTTGGTCGTAAGCACACACCCACCAACAGAAATTAAAACCGATCTTTGGAACTAAAATTGCAGTTTATGTTCTGAAATTTTATCTTTTCTTAACATTGATTAATTAACGGATCCGTTGTATAACTAATCCTAACCAACAAACAATCAATGTGTTCGCACTAATAATTCAATTTAATGGCAGCTTTAAGAACTAGATTATTTCATCAAGATTAACATACAAGCTATCCGCAGCTTGTGTCACTTTGTTCAAATGTTCTCCCTAAGTTCAATAACATAGTTCCGCCACAATTACCAAGCTTAGTTACTTTACAAGTTCATATATCACAACTCCGGTTTTGATATTAAACTTAGCAATAGATTGTTCACAATAATAACTTAGAGTCCGCTCTAGCAATCATCAACAACAATCATAGGAAATATGCATAGAAAAATAATCATACTCATTCGTAACATAAACTGAAAATAAAAGGAAGAATAAATCTCACGATTCTTGAAATCTGAAGGTTTGTTATGTCCTTACAACCAAGAATAGAGCTTAGCCTTGCATAATTATTGAACAACTACTCCTAAAGAATGAAGAATGCATACTTTTTAGTTTTTTAGAGGAGGGGGGGATTTTTATCCTCTTGGATGGCTACCCCCCTTCTCTTTTCTCATTCTTTTTATATCCTAGGAAATCCTAGTCTCTATTTTATAAAATAGTCCTCCCTTATGTTAGTAGTTTACATTTAAGTATTTCATTAACTATTTTCCCTAAAAAAGAGAAATAGCTTTGCATGAAATCTTCAAGCTTTGACTTAGAGGAGCTAAATTGCTGATATAAAAACTTGGATGTCGGTTTAGAAGCTTCGAAATGTAATTTGGACTCATTTTTTCACGAAACCTGTTTGCTGGCAGAATTCAGTTGTCATCTTTAAAAAATAATATTTCCCATATATGACATCGTTTTTGGATGAAATTTGGATATTTTATAGAAATTGGAGTCAGGAATCCAAAGAAATTGAGTTTGCATCAATTTGACTTCTCTAACTCCAGATATTCAAGTTTGAATGGTCGAAGGTCAACATTGACAGATTGCGAGATTTGAATTTGAAAGTTGCGATTTCCATGCTCTTCTTCATTTTATTTTCTTGACTTAGATGTACAGAAAGGTATGGATGTTAGGTTTTTAATGCCACTAGAATCACTTTATTTTGACCTCTAGAGCTCATGCTCTGCACAAAACATCGATTGAAGGTCAAATCTGCCAATTATCTCCAATTTACTCCTTTTTGCATCTTTCATCCAAAAATGTCTTCAAAACATAAAACAAAAAATATCAAGGCATTTTGCATATAAAACATGGACAAAACATTAGGTAGATGTGGGTAGAACTATCGAATAATATGGTTACATCAAATTTCCCCACACTTAACTCTTGCTCGTCCTCGAGAAAGGATAATAAAATTAAATTGAAAATAACTATGATCAATCTCTTAATCTCCCATCAATGTCCAAGAGTACAAGCATTATAAATAAGAATAAAATAAAAAAGAATAAAATAAATAAATTTTCATGAATTTGTTTACATGCAAACTTCAAAACTCAATCAATCGTCGGGATTTAAATGAAATCTATGTCATGCCAAAGTGATAGGTCCTCTCATTGATATACACTCCAACACTCATGTGTTTAGGGTTTATGTGTTTAAATCTCTCAAATTCAATCATAGAGTATGTTCTACCATAAGCTTACTTTTCAATCTCATCTCCATTACTAACATATTACAAACAATGCATGAATCAAAAGGTCTTATTTTCTGGTTGTAACGGGGATAAGGTTAAGGTGAGGTAAAAGAGAGTAACAGAAAAGGTTCAAATCAAAGATAATAGAGCATTCTAAAAAAAAATAATATTTCAAATAAGATATTCCATCAAAGCACATAAATTTTTCATCTTTAATCACCAATGCTTAACTTCTTTTGATTTCAAGCCTTTCAACATAAAATCTTAAGAACATAAAGGAATATTTTTTTTCTTTTTCTTTTTTTTCTTTTTGTGTTTTTTTTTTATAATTTTGCCCATCTTTTCATCAAGCATCACTTGTTCTTTCTTTTCACATAATTTCCAACCATAATTCCATGAAATATCACAAGTATATGCTCTACTAATCCTTGGCCAAGGGAAAAGAAAAACATATATAAAGTTAAGGCTTATACATGGATAAAGCAACGAAAAGATAAACAAGCTCAAAAGGGGCTCACTAAGGATAATATGCTTTAGGTTGGCTTTTTGGTTCAAGTAATTAAAATTCCTAATGCCTTGATCATCTTCATGTATATTTGTAATGGAATATAATCTCAATAAGATATGAAGCAAGTTCTAGAGATACATATTATTGAAAGAATACACACTCAAAGAATATAATGTTGAAGGCTCAAAAGCTTGCATTGGTATAACACTATAAAGTCAACATGACATATTCTCAAAGTCAATCCCTAAACCAATTAAACCTTAAAATTTGCATGCATACTCCTTCATTTGATTTATATTTTCATCTATCTCAATTAATTCTCATACATAATACTTATATTCTCAAAAACCAATGGGAGTTAAAAAGATCAAACACAAATTATTTATTTATTTATTTATTTTAAAGAACAACAAAGAAAACTAAAATAAGAAAACCAAAATTCTCCCAATACCCCTACACTTAAAACACAACATTGTCCTTATTGTTGAAATAAAAGCAAAGGAACATAAGAGAATGACAGAAAATAAAAAAAAAATGAAAAATAAAAGATAAGGAAAAAGAAAGCAAATCTGATTTTTTTTTCTTTTTGTGCTGAGTTTCCTCCCAGTAAGCGCTTTTGTTTTATGTCATTGGCTTGACATGTGGCATGCTCATTCTTCATATATTGGTTCAGTTAACTCTACAGAAGCGGTGAGTTCTATTGTCTAACCTTCATGGAAAGGTTTCAAATGATGCCCATTGACCTTGAATACTTTGTTGGTTTCTAAAATTGTATTTTCAACTGCACCATAAGGAAAAACATTAGAAACAACAAAGGGTCCAATCCAACAAGAACACAACTTTCCAGGAAAAATTTTCAAACGCAAATTATAAAGAAAGACTTTGTCTCCAACATTAAACTCTTTTCTTATAATCATTCGGTCATGAAGACCCTTAGTCTTTTCTTTATAAATCCTTGAATTCTCATAAGCATCATTTTGTATTTTTCTCAACGTAATTCCAATATTTTTAGGCACCAAAAGAATAGGTGCCACCCATTCACTGTCCGTGATGGGGTAAATGACTCGTGCATCATGGAGGACAATTTGCAAAGCTTGCAAAGTCAATGCTGATTCATGAACGTTTTGGGGAACACATATATGCCTCTCCATCTTTTCTATCTTGATAAAATCATAGCCATAGCTCAAAGCTACGCTTAATCCATCCTCGCTATCAAAATCACAAACTTGCTGCACATACTTATCAACTTGGTCATAACATATGATAGAATAAATATTACTATAAGGATATGTCATTGTATCATGAAAATTAAATTTAATTTTTTCATCTCCTACCTCCATAGACAAGGTATCCTTACCACAATC
Source organism: Populus euphratica (assembly GCF_000495115.2). Classification (NCBI taxonomy): domain Eukaryota; kingdom Viridiplantae; phylum Streptophyta; class Magnoliopsida; order Malpighiales; family Salicaceae; genus Populus; species Populus euphratica. The sequence goes on from NW_011501689.1 coordinate 15,180, forward strand.
AATCTTTGTATTGACAGTTTTCAAGAATGGTCTCCCAAACAATATAGGAGTGTTGTTTGATGAATCACAAGAATCATATTCCATATCAAGAATATAAAAATCACATGGAATAACCAAACTATCAATCTTGACTAGGACATCCTCTATCACACCAAATGGATAAACAAAACTATGATCTGCAAGATGTATTACAATACTAGTTTTATTTAAAGGCTCAAGACTAAGAGAATCATAAACATGTTTGGGCATAACACTAATGGATGCACCTAAATCGCACAAGGCCCTTTTGAAACTAGCATTACCAATAACACATGGGATAGTAAACGCATCTGGGTCTTTTTGCTTCATAGGCATATTGTATTGAACAACAGTAGATACAACTTCACCCATACTTACCATTTCATGACCTTTCAGTTTGAAAGCTCTCTTGGTAGTACACAACTCCTTCAAGAATTTGGCATACTTGGAGATTTGCTTGATAGCATCAAGCAAAGGAATATTGAGTTCTACTTTCTTGAAAACCTCTAAAATCTCTTTTTCTTTGTCCTCTTTCTTTGACCTAGAAGAACTCATATGAAAGGGTGGAATTATTTTAAAACTGAAATTCATTAAGTGAGGAGTTACCTTTGGAGTGTTGGTCAATGTTTCAGTTTATGGAGGAGAAGGATGTTCCTTCTTTGTACTCAATTTGATTTCTATCTATTCTTTTTCCTCCATCTCAATTTGTTTTGACCTTTTCTCTTCAAGTTCTTTTCCACTTCGTAGCATGATTGCACTAACATTCTCTATTGGA
>NW_011501689.1:16073-26784 GCF_000495115.2 Populus euphratica
TCCCTACACTTGAAGCTATTTGCCCCATTTGCTTTTCCAAGTTGTGAATACTTGACCTTGTTTCCTGTTGAAAAGACATGACATTTTCTTGCAAGGTAACAATATTAGAAGCCAAAGTTTTCATCATCTCATGAAGATTATCATTAGATGACGACCCTATAACATTGGAGTTTGTGAATGGAGGGGGTTGTCTTGCTTGATAATTATGTTGGGGATGGAACTGTCGACCCTGATTGCCTTGTTGGGATGGGTTGCCATAGCGTAAATTAGGATGACCTCTCCATCCGGGATTGTACATGTTGGAAAAAGGATCATATTTACTATAGGGCTGTTCGTTGAATGCTCCATCAATTGCATGAGCTTGTTCAATGTAATCTTCTTACATTGTTGGGCACATATCTAAAGCATGTCCTTGTAAGGAGCATATGCTATAAACTTTCACCTGCTGCATATTTCCACAAGTCAAAGAACGCACAAGAGAAGTAAGATCATTAACTTCATTTTCAAGGTTAGAAATACTTACCTCATTTACTCATTTGTTGGAGAAGTCTCCACGAGTGCCAAATTATTTTGAGTTGGTTGCCATGTTTGAGATCAATTGACATGCAGCCTCAGGTGTTTTATCTACCAATGCCCCTCCACTTGTAGCATCAATGATATTACAGTCAGTAGGCATCAATCCTTCATAGAAATATTGAATGAGTAGTTGATCGGGTATTTGATGATGAGGACATTGAATGCAGAGTTGCTCAAATCTTTCCCAATATTCAGAGAGTATCTCTCCATGAGATTACCGAATCCCACATATTTCTTTCCTTATGTTGGCAACTCGAGATGCTGGAAAATACTTTCAAGAAAAATCTTCTTCATGGCATTCCAAGTTCTAATAGAACCTAGGAGAATAGAGAAAAACCATGCCTTTTCTGCCCCTTTTAAAGAGAAAAGGAAAGCTTTCAACTTAACCTGTTCTTCGTCAACTTCATTCGGTTTTATGCCAACGCAAACCATATGGAACTCCGTGAGATAAGTATGAGGATCTTCACCTGCAAGACCATTGAATATTGGTAGCACATATATGAAACCAGATTTGAGCTCAAAGTTTACATTATTGTCGATATTTATGCACAGTGGCTATTTTTCACGTTAGGAGCAGCAAGCTCCTTGAGTGTTTGTTGTCGTGCAATAGCCATGGTGTTGGGTTGAGCTTCCTTGCGTAACCTGCATAAAGTTTTTTCTATTTCGAGATCCAACTGCACTTGAATTTGATTAGTAGAACGGGTTACTAGCATAAATCATCAAGAAAACTCAAAAGAAACCAACCACACAAGAGATCAAAAACAATGTAAATTGTATAAAAATCCTATGCTATAAAACTAAAATTCTCTAGAAACCTTAGAAAACAATGGAATTTGGCCTCGATAGGTGGGGCTAGTAATATATTACTAGTTTTAGTTTTGTTTAGAAACCCTAGAAAACAATGGAGTTTTGTTTAGAAACCTAATTCCACAAACAATTATGTTTTGAACAGTACCGCTACCGCAAATGAACAGTACCGCCGCAAGCAAAAATTTTGTTTCTTTTTTTTCTTTCAGAAATATAAATACCAATCACAGCAACTAAAAATAACAGTACAAGCACAAGAATCAACTAAAATTACTTCCCTGGCAACAACGTCAAAATTTGTTGTGATGTCATGGTCGCACAAATTAATTATTCTAACTTAAAACACAACACACAAGATAATATAGAGCAAGCAAGGGGTCGATCCCACAAGAAAGATTTAGTTCAGATTTTTACGCTATACATTATGCAATTGGAGGGTTTTGATTTGTGATGATCTAAACTATGGAAGAAATTAAACTAGCAAACAAAATCAATTGAAATAGAAATTTATCAAGAAAACAAACCTTGGTCGCACACATCCACCAACGAAAATTAAAACCGATCCTTGAAACTAAAATTGTAGTTTATGTTCTGAAATTTTATCTTTTATTAACGTTGATTAATTAACTGGTCCGCCGTATAACTAATCCTAACCAACAAACAATCAAAGTGTCCGCACTAATGATTCAATTTAATGGCAGCTTTAAGAACTAGATTATTTCATCAAGATTAACATACAAGCTGTCTCTAGCTTGTGTCACTTTGTTCAAATGTTCTCCCTAAGTTCAATAACGTAGTTCCGCCATAATTATCAAGCTTAGTTGCTTCACAAGTTCATATATCACAAGTCTAGTTTTGATATTAAACTTATCAATAGATTGTTCACAATAATAACTTAGAGTTCGCTCTAGTAATCATCAACAACAATCATAGAAAATATGCATACAAAAATAATCATACTCATTTATAACTTAAACTGAAAATAAAAGGAAGAATAAATCTCACGATTCTTAAAATCCGAAGGTTTGTTGTGTCCTTGCAACAAAAAATAAAGCTTAGCCTTGCATAATTATTGAACAACTACTCCTAAAGAATGAAGAATGCATAATTTTTAGTTTCTTAGAGGAGGGGGGCATTTTTCTCCTCTTGGGTGGCTGCCCCTTTCTCTTTTCTCATTCTTTTTATATCCTTGGAAACTCTAGTCTCTATTTTACAAAATAGTCCTCCCTTAAGTTAGTAGTTTACATTTAAGTACTTCAATAACTATTTTTCCTAAAAAGAAGAAATAGCCTTGCATGAAATCTTCAAGCTCTAATTTAGAGAAGCTAAATTGCTGATATAAAAACTTAGATGTTGGTTTAGAAGCTTCAGAATGTAATTTGAACTCGTTTCTTCACGAAACCTGTTTGTTAGCAGAATTCAGTTTTCATCTTTAAAAAATCATATTTCCCACATATGACATCCTTTTTGGATGAAATTTGGAGTGTTTATATAAATTTGAGTCAGGAATCCAAAGAAATTGATTTTGCATTAATTGGACTTCTGTAACTCCAGATATTCAAGTTTTAATGGCCAAAGGTCAACACTGCCCACTTTCTAGTACCTCCTATAAAGATGCCACTTGTCGCATGTATGCAGTATTGTGGTGATAGTCCTACCAGATCAAGAACTTTATGGTAATGGGAGGAGAAAAAATAATTCTTATTTCTTATCACTAAAAAAACAGATAAAATTATCATCTAATATTTTGATCACCAGGAACTCTCACTAGTCTTAGATTCTGAATAATAAAACTAGTTATATATAGGGAGGACGTATCACTCCTAGTAAAAATTACCTAAGGTAAGTTACATTGTCTATTTATCTGATATAAACTAAGGTATTATTGAATTTTCTAATTGTTGATCTATCAAGGTTTAAGAAAATTCATCCTTAGTAAGAATATCCTTATCTTATTAGATTAAAGCCTAGCCATTTTAGAGTTAAAATATATTTTTGTATTTTTTCTTTAATATCAAGAATACATCTTATGCATAAGTTTTTAATCCTTGATATTGAGATAAAAAAAAAAAATTTGGTGTGTTTTAAAATATAGACTAAGTTTCCATGGCTTTAATAAACTAGTTACTAAATCCAAAAATATATGTAAAAATAAAAAGATTATTTTCGTGATTTTTAAATGCTAAAATATCCAAATATAATTTATTTTTGAGAAACTTGGTCATATGCAATTTAAACTAAAATTATATTTTTAAAAGAAATAATTTTTTATTATTGCTTTTGTGGAAGGAAACCAATTAGTTTAATACCAAAAAAACATCTTGTGTATAAGTCACAATTCCAAATATTAAACATGTAAAGGTAGAAAAAAAATAAGGAAATAAAAATTAATTGCAAAATGATATTTTAAAAATTAAAAATTTATTAAAAAATATATGAAGACTACGTTTGAAAGACCCAAATAAAATTATCATTCATCAAGGCTATTTAAACCACAATATTAATTCAAAACAAATTATCCTTCATCAACTCAAAATTGAGCATTGTCAAACATCCATACAAATTTTATTAATTTCACCTATTTATATTCAAATCGCATGCTAATTCAAATAAATCAAAATAAATCCAAACATAATTCATTCACCAACTTAATGTAAAAAAAAAACAATCAATCTCAATCCAAAAAAATAATGTCACAATTCAACAAAAATAATCACATCATTTCAAAATAAAGTAATAAACATTTTATCCTAGAATTCCACAACATTAGTAACTTGTCCAAAAAAATAATTTAGGGTTATAGATCGACCTTCCCGGGAATGAGGAATTTATTGGAGAAACTATTGGAATAAAGAAACAATGTTAGAAGACTTTACAAATTGAAGGAATAATGGCTTGATTCTAAACACCTCTGCTTATGAAAAGCCAAGGCCAAGTGGATTTGGAACAAGGTTTCATTCTCTTTCTTCCTATATTACCGAAGAAGTTCACCTTCACCTACAAAAGACAGAAAAACCTATAAGAAAAGTTTTGCTTCTCTGTTTTTTTTTTTTTATCCGTTCCTTTCTACTATAATTTATTCATCATTCCTCTTGTTTTTTTAGTTTGATGCTATTGTCATCATTGAAATTTAAGGGCTATAGAAGTTGAACCAATAATGGTATTAAGTCTTGGTGACTGGTGGGTGTAGTGGCTAGTTTTCTTTGTTTTTTAAGCTAGCAAACAAAGAGAGACATAAGCTGCTGACTAAGAGAGAGAGTATGAAGATGATCTTTAATTTGAAAAAATTAAAAAGGGAGTCAAAGTTTATGATTTGCAAGGGTTTGGCCCTAATGATTTGAGGAAGGTAGCTGATGCTAGAGAGAACTATTGTCGACGAGCATTATTGTTAAAGGTTTTTTTTTAAGACTATTTTAGGGCTGATTTTAGTTGCTGAGTTGATGGATGTTGATGTAGCATCAATTTTATAGGAATTAAAGGAGAGGCTTAGCTCTCTAGCCTGGGTATGGCAGTCAATGATGTTGGGCTTGTGTGAATGACGAAGATGAAACCTTGGTGGCTAAAGTGGATGGTGATAGCATGGAGAGAGGATGAAAAGGTGTAGCCTTTTTTGTGTTTTATGGCTAGCATTGGTTTTTGTTTTTTGGGAGATCATGTTTCGTGGAGATGAGTTTTCTAGCTAAAAAAATAGATGGTGAGCTATCCTGCAAAAAGGTTAATAGAGTTTATTATGAAGATGAAGGAGATGTTAGCAAACAGGTCCGGTCCAAGATGAAAGAAAGTTGTTTCATATTTTATTCTCCATTAAAAAAAAAAAACATGAGGTCATGGGTTTTGTTGCTTTTTATTTCTTGGAAAAAACCTTTGAGTGAAGCTGATACGTCAATGTTTGCTAGCGGTTGGGAGAGAGGGATGATAGGTTAAAGTTGTTCTTTTATTTTGTTGGGTTTTTTGAAAATAAAATATATAGTTCTAGGAATCTTATTAGATAAATATAAGGTTGTTTAGAGTTTATATAAAGATTATCTAAAAATTAGATTTTTTTTCTTTTAAATAATTTCTTCAAGGTTAGGTTGTCACAAATTATATACTATTCAAATGTTCAGCCTCTAATAATAATTCATACAAACCACTAGCGAGAAATTTTTTAAACTTTTTTAGGATAGAAGGATTGATATACATTTGTTTTAGGTATTTCTATATTTTACTTTACTTTTAGAAAATAAAAGGCATATCTTTTTATTTATAGGAAAAACTAAAAACCTTATAAATAAAAAACAAATATCAATTTAATTTTAAAATAATAATACATATATTATTTTATATTAATTTTAGAAATGTATTTAATCAAATCCTTACTTAATTGTTTTTAGGTTTAGAATTGTAATTTCCTATATAAATTATACTCTAGTCCTTAATTTATAAAAATTATTTATAATAAAGTTACACTTGATTAATCATCCCATTTTAATTTTTGTCCAACAATTCTTATGTGTGACTCATTCGGTTCCCTAATAAGTTTTTTCAAATATAAAATAATCCTAAATAAAATAGAATTGAATAAATTAAATAAATTAGTTTATTATCAATTTAATAATTGATTGATTTATATTTAAAAGTCAAGTACAATATCTAGCAACCTATTTTGATTATCTAAATATTAGAAAAATCATAAGTGGTTTCATTTAATTTTTCAGTAACCATTTTCTCAATATAATTATTATATTTTCATTAACAATGTTTCAATTTAAACATTATAGCATAAAATGTGTTTACTCTATTAAATCATGTTTGTTCTCAATATCACAGTTATTGATTATTTGAATAAAATTAAAAACATTTTCAAATCTCATTCTATTTTGCACAAAAATTTACAATCAATACTATTTGATAATAAATAAAACATTTTATTTAATTAACTTAGGATAGTGAATCCTCCCTTGATTAGTTAAATATCTTTATATAGTTCATATTATATCTAATATATGTCTATATTTTACTTTTAATTATGACAATATATAAACATAATATTCTCTATATAATATAATCTCATGTCTAAGAGTCACTTATATAATTATCACGTAAATCTTTTTATAAATACTTGTAATCTCTCCATATAGGATTTTTACCTGAGTAAATGGATGCGAAAAAACCAAGAAATGATCTACATTTTCTATCCAATTTTCAGGAGGAAATGAGCTAATTTTTGCAGGGAACAAAAGTCATGAAAAAGAAGGTGTGTATGCGTTTATATGGCTACATAGAAAATAAGGAATGTTAAACCTCATGCCAGGCTTCTAAATAGTTTTCATTTGCTTCTCCTTAATGCTCTCTCTAACTTTCTATATGTATAATGTTTTTAGGTTCCTTTAAGTTTTATTTGTAATGTAATATTTGTAATTATTTTTTGCCCCTCTTTTTCTAGAGAAATTGAAGGAAATGCAGAGTGAGTTGTAATTTTGTACCCATCAACTTTGTGTCCCCGTATTTTCAGGAAAGAAAATTCAGAGCTGCATCATGTTTCTATTAAAATCTACAGGGTGAAAAGTGTAATGGGGTTTTCTTCTTCTTCCTTTTTTTTTTTTTTTTCTGCTGCTTGTTTTATGTTATTCGTGCCCTATTAAATAGTAAATTGTCTATTGATGTACAGTGAAATAGCAATAAATCTTTTAGATTTTTTTACACCCTTATCCCTGCCCAAAGAAAATATATTGATGCTATTTCATATAAATTAACAAGTTTTTATAAATGATTGTGAGGTTTCATAATTTTGTAGTTTTTTTATGAGACAACCTTATTAGATTATATTTGAATTATTAAAAATACATTGCAATAAATGAATTATTATCTATTGAAATATTTCGAAGCTACTTAGAATTATATTTGATGGTAACAGAGTTGATAAAAACACCAAACTCATATCACATATTACACTTAAGTTTACAGACATACATAACAAAAGATAGCTGAATCAATCACTTTTTGGTCAAGGGTTTTTTATTTAATTTGATTATTATTATTATTGGATTTTAATTTATATTATTTTATTCTATATTTTATCTAGCGGTTTTGATGTAGGAGTTTTTTTGGGGAAAAAATTTTTATTTTTATTTTCAATTTTTTATTATTATACTTTTCTATTTTTTCTTTCTATTTTAAGAAATATTTTTTCTAGTCTATCTTTTTTCATTTAGTATTATCAAGACGTTTTAGTTTTTTATTCCATATATATAGGGTTATAATCGCTTTTGGCAAGTGAAGAATGTATATAATTGAATATTTTAGCTGTCTTCTCTTTCTATTTTAAGGGTTTTGACTCGTAAAAAACTTTATATCCTTCGCCTTCATTGCGTCAGGTTCTTGAGCCCGATTGTGTGAGTGTTAATGGCCTTGCCATATATTTGCTTCTTTTGTTGATTTCATTTGAAACCGTTGCTGAGAAGCAGATTAGATGCGTATGTCGACCAACTACATTACATCAGCAGACGGTGCTATGGGCACGCAAATAAGAGCAATGTTGTCATCCGTGAATTTGACTAGGTTATTGGCAACTATGGTATATATTGGGATATGCATGAACGTAATAAGAAAACTTGTTGACGTTGTGCTAGTGTTAATGGACTTGCCATATATTTGTTTCTTATGTTGATTTCATTTGAAACCTTTACTGAGAGTCGATTAGATGCGTATCTCAACTACCTACCTTACATCAGCATATATAAATACCAAAATTGCATTCCTAGATGAGAATACTGATGTATAATTGGGCATATTTTGATATTACAGAGAATGAATTACCCCATTGATCTGTTAAGAATTTAGCATGAATGTGATAGATAGTTACAAGCCTGTGATGGCTATGATGGGAGTACAGGTTCTTGAAGCAGGAGTAGCTATTTTTTCTGCAGCAGCATTTTCACGAGGATTAAGTCCTGAAATCCTTTCAGTCTACAGGCAGGCCACTGCAGCCTTGGTCATAGCACCAATGGCTTATTTCTCTAGAAGGTAATTAACATCTATCTTATCTCTGTCAGTTTCCCTTCCTTTAATTGGGGAAAAAATATATATAATATTTTCGAAGTGTTTTCTCATATTTCTTGCTTTTGTTGACAGGAGAGCGTCCAGTACAATTTCTCTGGGACTAAAAGAATTTGTATTGTTATATATAGCTGCTTTGCTTGGGTAGATTTCTCTTTGAATTTTAGTTTTGTGTGTGAAGAGGTGGTGAGATCCACTGAAAACATGATCTGATCTTTCTCATTTGTAGCCCAACAATCAACCCAATTGCCTTGTTTGAAGGCATCTCCTTATCTTCTTCAACAATGTCAAGCACAATGTCTAATTTAGTACCTGGACTCACTTTTGTGTTTACAGCAGCTATAGGTTATATCCAGACAACTCTTTGTTCTTTTGATCTAAACTTGTTCAGTTATACAGTCATATAGTCAGAACAATCCATATTCAATGATTAAGGTAAACGACATAATGCAACAAAAGAAATGAAAAATCTTCACGAACCAACAAAATCGGGCATGCAACTGACTGTCTATTGAAATATTGAAAGTCTTCATGTCTCTAATTTATCAGAATGGAGAAAGTTAATATCCGCAGCTTGAGAAGTGACGCGAAGATAATAGGGACAGTTATCAGTGTTAGTGGAGCCATGTCCATGGCATTGCTCAAAGGGCCAAAACTACTTAACGAAGGAATCGTAGCAACAAAATCTTCCAGTGGCTCTAGTGGTGAGACTTGGCTGCTGGGTTCACTCATCCTTTTAGGAAACAGTAGTTGCTGGGCAATTTGGACCATAATGCAGGTATTTCCTCTATACGTTATCTTCATGTCAGTCTGGCATTACTGAAATCACAAATCCAACTCCTTTCACTGAAATTCTGGACAGGTCCCAATATCAGCAAGATGTCCTGATCCCTTACTCTCTACTGCTTGGATGTGTTTCTTTGGATCCATACAAACAACAGCAGTTACCATCTTCTTAAAGACAGATCCACAAGCATGGAAACCACATTCAAATCTTGAGTACGCTTGTTTACTCTACGTAGTATGTAGTCATACTCTCTCTGTACTCTTGTCTTGATGCACATGTTTTGTTAGTTGAAATTAAATTGTAACCGTAGCCTTCCATGATCTATCTAAATTTCTCTGATAAGAACCTACGATGCTACGATGACCAAGGGGATTGCTTCTGCAAGCATCATTGTTCTTCAAGCCAGGTGCATTGCACGAAGGGGTCCGCTCTTCTCAGCAATGTTCAGCCCCCTGTGTTCTGTTATTGTGACCACCTTAGCTGCTATCTTTCAAAAAGAAATGGTTTACACGGCAAGGTAAATAACACCTTGGAATGTCTTAACGAAAATTTATTATCTTTATGAAGAAATCGATTAGTTGTCACCAGAAAGAAACAAGTATAAATGGCTAATTAGTGTTGTGTGTGGTCCCACACCAGACCATCACATTAATTTTCACAAGACAACATCACTGTCTCTTGGTATTAAAATTAACGTGGTTCGGGTACTGTAGCGGCATAATTGAAAAACAGAAGAAAGGAGAAGAAAACCGAGAGAGAAAAAGAGAAGAAGAGGCAGCAGAGTAGCATGTGTTCTTTCTTTGATTTCTAGCTCGTTCACCGTTGGATCGAGCTTAGATTTTGACAGCAGCTTCTAGACATGTTACTCTTCATTCTGGACGGTTGGATCGAAAATTGGTTGTGTGGAAACTAGCTATTTTGATAGAAAACAGGGCTGTCAGTATTGTGAGTTTTTCTCAAATAATTCTCCTTTAATCTTGTTGTAATCCGAGAATAAGTTGTTCTTGATGATATATATATTGTATCCCTTAGTTGAATCTGAGAAAGAATGATTGTGAACCCATTATTTGTTGATAGTGGAAGTTTTTAGGTGGAGTACGGTCCCGTGGTTTTTCCCGCATCGAGTTTTTCACGTTAAAAATCTTGGTGTTAATTTTGTGATTATTTGCATTATATTTGGTCATTTTTTAATTTTGATTTTACTGCACAAAGAGGGAAAGAATTAGGACTTGTGAATTGTATTCCGCTAAATTGATCCGGATAAATTGGTGTCCGGTTGTTCCTAGTTTTTCCAAACAAAATGGTATCAGAGCCTTGGTTGTGTAAATTGAATTTCTTGTACAGTTAAAATGGAAAAGGAAGATTCGGGCATGATAAAGCTTACTTAATTTGTATGGACGTTGATAAATGATAATGAATATTGATTAGTACTTAAAAGTGCATTTTTATCATGGTTTTATATCATCATTTTGCACTTGAAGTATCAATAACTCATTAACTAAA
>NW_011501689.1:26814-33575 GCF_000495115.2 Populus euphratica
AAACTTGATATTAATGAAAGTAAAGCATAAACATTACAAAAAATACAAAGAGAGAAAAGAAGAGCATGATCTTGATCTGGAAACCAAGATGCCTAAATGCATGGCAAATTCCTCCTTTTATAGGCCAAAATTGGGAACTATTGATTTGATGACTAATTGATAAGTGGGTGACCAACTTTTGACTTGGTGACAATCCTTATCTTCTCTTGTCTGCCCAAAACGTCATTGATAACGTCAGGAACTGTTGATTTGATGACTAATTGATAAGTGGGTGGCCAACTTTTGACTTGGTGATAATCCTTATCTTCTCTTGTCTGCCCAAAACGTCATTGATAACGTCACAATTGGAGCCAGTTGAAAACATGAAAGTTGTAGGCAATTGTCTCAGCTTTCTGGTGTAAAAACTTCAGCTCATTTGGACTTCTAGAACTCCAGATATGGCCAAAATACCGAACAGTGCTCGGGCTGGAAGACAGATTCGGGCTTCTTTGTTGTTGCTACAATTTGGACTTGATAATGGCCTTTTTAGATCTTGGGCTCCATATGAAAGATGTAGGCATATGTCTTACCTTTCCATCCATATAAATTGGACCTAAATCTGAGATCTGTAGCTCCAGATATGACCCAATTACCGAACAGTGTTCCGGTTTGGATTGCACCGACATCTCTTTTCTAAGTTTGGCCACCTCTTTATCCATGCAATTTAAGTTCTTCAAGTCATCAATCAATCCTTTCATTTATGTGATAGACCTGCATTAAAAATAGACATTTACCACAAATTATAGGTATCTTATATTATTAGATACATTATTATAAAACATATTTTAGTTAAGGAGTTATTGATACTTCAAGTGCAAAATGATGATATAAAACCATGATAAAAATGCACTTTTAAGTACTAATCACCACCCACTCAACAATTAGTCACCAAATCAATAGTTCTAAATTTTAGCCTATAAAAGGAGGAATTTACCATGTTGTTAGGCATATTGATTTTCAGATTAAGATCATGTTCTTGCTCTCTTTATATTTTTATAATGCTTAAGTTTTTCTTTCACTAATATCTTATTTATGTCTTTCATTTTCTTTACTATACTTATATAATTATGTTCTCTTCTTATTTATTTATGTTTCTCTTCTTTATTATGTCAAGGTAAAAATGTTACACTAATAGTGTAAGAATAAGTATAGTATAAACTCAATATGGACTTTAATATTTGATACTAACATGTTTTATATTTGTTATCTTATTTATTTTTAATACTTGTTAAATGGTTAATCTAGATTTCTGTTGTATAACAAATGCTAGCACTTTCATAGCCCAACCATATGGTATAACCAATGCTTGTGCTATGAATTGAACTTGATTTATTGTTAACATAAATTATAATTATGAATACCTCATAACATTTACAAATATTAACATTATTCGAATAAGATAACTAATATAATCATGTTAACAATTTATAATTCGATTAAAAGCTCCTTTGTGTGTGGTTTCTAGTTAAATGAGTAACAAAAAGAGTTTATATTATACTTATTTGAAATACCACTCTAACCTTGACTATTATTTTATCTTTATTTGATCATTACATTTATCTTACATCTCAAGATTTTTTTTTAACTCCTTTTTCTTTATTATTTATAATTTTATAAAGTTCACCTGCTTGTAGTTTGACCCCAGTTTTACCAAGTTATTTATTACTTCGACACTTTTACACTTGGGAGAAGACATCAATCTTTTAGTCATGTTAGCTACTAGCCAAGTCCAAGGTAATGTGGGTTTAGCAAACAAACCAGACCCAAAGCACTCAGGCTTAATAGCCAACCAAGTGCACGGTAACTTAGGTCTAGCATATTTACAAGACCCAAAGAATTTGGATTTAACCATTACCAAGTTCTAATGCTATATGTTTAATCCTAGATGATCCCATAAAATAAAAGTATTGAAAACATGATATATCATCATGCCTCTCAATCTAGAATAATAATTCATGTTGTGGTAATGATTTTTCTATACTCAGAAGTGTATATAACGTCTCTTAAGGGACTTGGCATACTTACTATCTCATTAATGATATGTGTCGCACATGTATGACGTCGTGACGATCGTCCACTCTCAAGTTTGTATCCAGGAAAACTAGGAAAATAGAGAAGACAAGAAATTCTTTTCTTTTATCAGTGTAAAGAGAAAATGAGAGTTACCACTTAGTATTTTGGTCACTAGAAACCCTAACTGATCTTAGAGATCGGGCACAACAATTGGTTACATAAAGAAAAGGTATTAAAACCTCAAATATATCTTACATAAGGTAAGCTGTATTGTTTGATTGTTTGACAAATTCTAAGGTATTGTCATGTTTTCTAATTGTTGGTCTGTTTAAGGTTTAAGAAAAATCCTTCCAAGTAAGGAGATCCTTGTCTTATCAGGTAAAATCTAACAATTCTTATGTCAATAAAAAAGAACTGCCTTTTTAATAATAGAAATATATTTTACATATAAATTTATAATCCCAAATACTAAAAGAAATCAAAATACTTTTTAGGAATTTTTAAAATATTGACCTGGTTACCACGACTTTAATAAACTTGTTATTAAAACTAAAAATGCATGCTAAGACATATTGTTTTTTGAAATATTCTTTGTTATATGAAAATACAATATAATATTTTATCTTTGAGAGACGTGGCCTTATGTAATAAAACAAGACATTTTTTGTGTAATTTTTTGCAATGTTTTGATGAAAAATCAAGTATTTTAATACCAAATTCGTATCTTTACAATATAAAAATAAAAACAAAAAATGATAGAAAAATACATGAAAAAATCATAAATTTTTTTGAAAGGATTTTTTAGACTGGGACCCGACCTCAGCCCCAACTCGGACATTTTAATCTGGTTGGCAATAAATAGTGAAGAACTCTCAAGTGTTCACTTTACTAAACAGTGGAGTTGATGGAGCAAAAGGAGGAGGAGGAAGCTGACCTGGTGGCGCTGGTGGCTCATGGTACTAGTGTCGATATGGTGCTGGGCCAGATTGTAGTTTTTCTTTTCTATGTTGTCCTTGTCCATTGTTTTTGCACTTCTTCCTTCTCTCACTTTCTTCTACTTTCTCTTTCTATTTGTTAAGGTATTCTCCCTCTGACAATGGTGCTGCTGTCATTAGTAGTACTGCTAGTGGGGGAATGACGGTGGTTTCTTGTGGCGATCCTTCTTCTTCTCTCCTTTGCTTCTTTATATTTTTCCTTCTCTCTTTCATTCGTGTCTTTGTTTCTCAGTGCTTTCTCTTCTTTCTCTCTATTTCGCCTTGTCAATCTTCCTTATCTTCTCCTCTATGGTCTTTTTTTTTGTTTAAAAAACAATCACCCTGTTTCAAACCGTTCCCTGTTTCCTTCCCTATGTTCTCTCAAACTTTTCCATCCCCTCTCTATCAATGTCCCCTTTCTATAATCTCCCTATTTCTTTTCTTTTTCTCCCTCTTCAAAAATCCCCTCTATTTCTCGTCTATCTCTGTCAAATACTCCTTTATTTCTGATTCTCTACCTATATTTATAGGAAGCAAGGGGAGAAGGCACCCTACCCTGTCCAAGCATAGGGTAAGGTGGCATGGGGCAGCTTTTGTATAGCCACCCTAAGGCATGGTTCCCCTCTATTTTCTTTATCATATTGGTAGTGTATATTAAAGAACCATCTCACCTAAAAGCTTAAACTGTTAGGTGAGGTCCTAGAATATAATTTATATTATTCTCTAATACACCCCTACAAGTGAAAGTCCTTTGAGCTTGAAACTTGCACAGATCCATATTACCTTGTGCTTAATTTTTTATCAAATAAATGGAGATGGTAAGATTCAAACTTGAGACCATTTGGTCATCAAGACTCTGATACCATGTCAAAGAACCATCTCACCTAAAAGCTTAAGCTGTTAGGTGAAGTCCTAAAATATGATTTATATTATTCTCTAACAGTGTATGGTGGGTATGAGTGGTGTCAATAAGGGGTCAAGTCAAGGGAGAGAGTGAGTAGGAAAAGAAGATTTTAAAAATCTCCTTTTTTCTTGCCTCTGTGCATGTAGGGGGAAAAGAAGAACAATGTTGTTAAAAACAACACTATTTAGTTCTTTTTAAAAAAAAAGAAATGAATTTGGAAATAACCCAAAAATAGGTTATGATAATATATAAGAGGTATTTATCTCCCATTAAAATCGTTGAAGGAAGAAGATTTTCCAATCCTTCTCTTTTTTTAAAACGACAAGGTTCAGGGGGTATAAATATCCTACGAACCATCTAGGTAAGGGTTCAAAACTTTTTATATCTTAAGATAAATTTATATAGATTTTAAAGCATTAATCAACTTAAAACTCAAGAACAAGTATCTTTATTTTTTAAATTTAAAGTTATTTTAAATTATTTATTATCTTTTTCATAACTATACTGTTTTTATCAGTGAAAAATCTTTAAATTTCCTGATTCAGATTATTTTTTTTTATAGGTAATTAATCTTTTATCATAATTATAGAATTTCTTAGACTAAAAAAATAAAATGAAGCACCTGGATATTTTGATTAACCATAATTTCAAATGCTAAATAACATATTATTTACATATATTTAATCTTGCAACATCGTCAAGTCTCAAAACAAACTATTCTAGGGTATTATATTACGAAAACTCCTGAAATCTCATGAGACTTAATTAAGGGTTGCCTTCTTATTCATTCTATCCCACGGGGTTGTAGTCTTCTGTTTTCCTGGTCCTTGCCGACATGGTAATCGACGAAGAGAACTGAACTTCGTATATAAAATGGAGCAAAAATTTCCGCTCCAGATGACAACTAGAGATGGTCGCTAGATAGCCTCGATTAAAGTGGTATGAAGACAAGTGGGCTTTTAAATATTGGGTTACTGAGAATGACCTGGGAGCATGGCAAGACAAGAAGTTCGGCACCGCACCCCTAGCAAGGTGTCGTCTATTCCGGACATGGTCCAAAAATGGTAAGAGAATACTACACGATAAGGTGACATTTAATACCCATCCACATGTATGGATGAGTCATGCATGAGTAGGAAGCTCATGATGTTCAATCGAAGTGGGAAAGAGGAGTCATTTTCTAGTATTAGTGTACTTTGATTTCTCTAAATACGCAATCACAGTAAAACTAGTAGTTTGATTTTTTTAAAAAAAAAAAAGGTTTAACGATTTTGTTAAATAACATAGAGTTATTTAGAATTTAAATGAATATCATCTGAGTATTAAATATTTTTTTTTGATATTTAATTAACTTTTCAAAATTAAATTATTACAAACATAAATAATTTAATTATTCAACTCCTAATAATAATTCTCACAAACCAACATATCATAAATCTTCTAAAATGTTTTTGGGAAATAGTGTATCTATTTAACATTCAATTTTTAATGCATTGAGTGAATCTCTTTATTTTTAGTTTTTTTTTAAGTGTATTTATGATCACATATGATCTTTCATGTTATTAGAAAAATATGAGACCTAATATTTTATTT
The DNA here is from genome assembly GCF_000495115.2 of Populus euphratica. Taxonomy (NCBI): domain Eukaryota; kingdom Viridiplantae; phylum Streptophyta; class Magnoliopsida; order Malpighiales; family Salicaceae; genus Populus; species Populus euphratica. Next base: position 32,338 of record NW_011501689.1, read on the forward strand.
ATAGAAAGAAAATTAATAACCTTATAAATAACAAAATATCATTTTATCCTTTGAAATATATCACATATATTATTTCAAGATAATTTTAGAAATTAATAATCAATTCCTTAGATTTTTCTAACGTTAGATCTATAATTCCCAATATTAATTACATTATTGTCCTGAATATCTAAAATTTATTTACAATCAAGTTATATTTGATTAATCATTTTAATTTAATTTTTAACCAATAGTTCTTTTAAGTATGTGACCTATCAGATTCTCTAAAATATTGGTCTAATTATAAATCACAATTTTAATCAAAATAGGATTAAATAAGTTAAATAATTTAACTTATTATCAATTAAATATATTGATTGATTTATGTTTTGAAGATCAAGTTTAATGTTTGGAAACGTGTCAAGGTCCCTCAAATATTGGGAAAGTTATATGTTGTTTGACTTAACATTTTAGTGATTAGTTTATTAATATAATTATTATCTTTTCATCAATAATATTATGATTTTGACATTTCAATATAGAGAATGTCTACCTTATCAAATCATATTTATTCTCAACATTATATTTATTTATTTTCGTGCTATAACTTAATTTTTTACCCTTTCAAAAAACAAACAGACAAATAAATTTTCATTAAAAAAATTCTCACTAAAATTGTCCTTGTTGCAAAAATAAATTGAAAATGAAAATGAAAAAAAAAATATATATATATATAAGAAAAAGAACTGAAAGAACACAATTAGGGTGAAAATGTGAGACGAAGGTTGAAATTTGCTAAAAATTTAAAATTAGAAAGCCATTGACTGCATTGAAATGTTGTCAAAATCAAAAGGTTTTTTTTTATTCTATTAGGGATAAATTGAAGAGAAATAAAAAAAAAGGTAAATTTGATTAAAAATTGAAAAAAAAAGACTAAGAATGAACTTATAAATGAAGGGAAATTAAAGGGCTGGTTTGAATTAGGACATGGCAGAATGATACCTTTTTGAGTTTCAATCAAAAACTCTAATTTGAACCTAAAACAAAAATGATGTCATGTCATTTTAAATGAAACAACATATTTTATTTAAACATCATCATTTCATTAATTAAAAAACAAATAATAATAATATAAATAAAATAGTGTCGATTTGAAGGCCATGAATAAGACATTTCTTTAAATCTTTATAACGGGCCAATTTTGGCACAACTTTACTATTTGTTTCTTACTTGTTGCAAACAAATAACAAATCCAACAC
>NW_011501689.1:33615-35441 GCF_000495115.2 Populus euphratica
CACTCTTTCTAACACCCCACTTGTAATCCCAACCAAAAAACCTACTTAGCCCCAAAGACATACCAAACCATGCAAAAACCAGCCTACCACACCTCTAAAACAAGCCATGCTAACCACTTTGCTAGGCCCAAGACTTGTACAGGAATAATTGGGTGGCAAGCCAAGAATGTTGATTTATTCTCCTATCTTCGAGGGTTTTAATCTAGCAAAGATCAAGGGAATCCTAGAATGTTATACAATCTTTATAAATACCCTAAAACCTATAGCCCTTACGAGGGAGGGGGGGAAGAAAAAGGAGAAAAATGGAAGAGTTGATACATGAGAGAAATGAAAAGACTGAGGAAAAGAAAAGGAAAAGGATATTAAAGAGAGAGATACAAGGTGAGAGAAAAAGACAAAAAAATCTTTCAAATTTTATTTAAAGAAATAATAGTGGACATGAATCTAAGTGATGATAGCGGTGATGGTTTTGTCTAACAATGATGGCTATCTCATTTTTATCCGAGTTATAGACACCCAAGAACCATAGAAATACCCCTAGGAAGTAATCATAATAGTATCAAACTCCAACATTAGATCCAAGTCACCTAAAAAGCATTGGATGTTAATTTTTCATGAGTGGCTTAATCAACGAGTCTTGTATTTTTAGGGATGAATACCATTTTTTACTAAAAACCTAATTTATAAGCAAAATTTTCAAATGTGATGGAAATCAAAATTTTTAAATCACCAATTTGACAAGTCTCCTATGTTTTAGGATAAACAATGACAAGTTTTCTATTTTTAGAGGCGGATGTCACATTTTTCTTGAATGATCTAATCTATGAATCTTTTATTTTTAGGGGTAAAAGTTAATTTTTTTTTAATGACCTAATTGATGTCTCCTATATTTTTGGACAAACATTAATTTTATTTTTTTTGAGTTACCTAATTGATGAGTATCATATTTCTAGGGAAGGATGTCATATTTTTTTTAAATGGCCTAATCAATGAGTCAAAGTTTTTGAATTGCCTAATTAATGAATCTATTATTTTTAGGTAATTGACAAGTCTTCTATTTATATGGACAAACATTAAATTTTTCATGAATGACCTAATCAATAAGTCTTCTAGTTTTAAGGATGGATATTGATTTTTTACAAATGACCTATTCAATGATATTTTATTTTTCAAGATGGACTTGAATTGTTTTTCAAAAACATTTAAAATAAATTATGAATAAGCCCAAAAAATCATTTAGATAGTTCATGACAAGTGATTTATTAGAAACCATGGTAAAATTTTGTTTAAAATGACATAGCAAGGGTGATTTCTATTTTTTTTTAACTATAATAAACCCATTTTTAATCTCTAAAACTAGTTCTTATAGCACGATTTCATGTTTCCATTATCTACTTGGCAACTTCTCCATTTTCTGAAATTTCCCTTTTATTTTAAAGGTGTGAATATCATGATGGTGGTGAAACTTTAAATATTATTTTAGATTCTTTTCAAATCTCATTCTACATTATACAAAAATTTCACAATCAATGTTATTTAAGAATAGATAGAATATTTTTTTTAATTTATCTAAAGCGGTAAATTTTCTCTTAAACACTCAAAATACCTTCATATAATTCATCTTATACCTAATATCTACTCATTTGTTACCTATTATTAAGGCAACATATAGTAAAGATCAAAGCATAACATTTCTTATATAAAAAAATTTAGTGATCTCAAGTTTAATGATCCCTTATATAGTTTTCACATAAGTCTTTTAGTAGATACAATTGATTTTTTTTCGTATGGAATCCTCATTTAGATTGATTCGGTTTGATGTACAT
>NW_011499958.1:0-13481 GCF_000495115.2 Populus euphratica
TTCGAAATATAACATTACACTATTCTTAGAATAAATTCCTAAAAACATCTTGTATTTGGAGTAAAAAGTTTTCATTTCCTAATCTGAATTTACTCGAAATTGCTTTGTTTCAGAAAGATGTCACCTCACATGATTGGCCTGCAGAGAAGACATCCTCGTACGAGAGCAGGATAATTGTGACATTTGATATTAGTCAACAGGAAGAAGAAGAAGGAGCCAGATATCAAGGTGGTGCTTTTGCTTTTATAGTCTCATTTCTCCAACGATAGATAGAGCCACAAATTCTCCTGTTTTATAGGCCCTCCTCAGTCTCTCTCCCTCCCTGTCTCCCAAATCTTCAAGCCAAAAAGGTACTGGAAAATAAAACAAAAAAAACCAGATAGCGTGGCAGAGAAACTCAACGATGGGGAGCTACAAGAAAGATAAGCATAGAACATCTCCACTACCAGAATCTAGCAATAGCAACAAAGATGAAATGGGGAGTTATAATTACAAGATGTTTAATCTTTTTAACAGAAAGTTCAAGATCACGGAAGCTGAGCCACCCAAAGACGTGAAACAACTTTTTTCCAAGTTCTCGAATGGTGGGTCCCACATGACTGCTGATCAGCTCCGGCGCTTCCTGGTTTTGCACCAGGACGAGCTTGACTGCACGCTGGCGGATGCACAGAAGATCGTGGAGGAGGTCATTAACAGGAGGCATCATTTGACGAGATACAGCAGACATTCACTTAATCTTGATGACTTTTTCCATTTCTTGCTTTATGATGATCTCAATGGACCCATCACCTCTCAGGTTACCCCTCTCCCTAACTCTGTCGCTAAATGTGTATGGCACGTTTATGAAATTTAGAGTATCACAATTGTGATTTACGCTTTTAAATCATTGTTTTTTTTTTAATCATGGATAGGGTAAAGAAAGCAAAATCTTGTGCAGTTGATGCCAAACCATTTCTTTCTCAATTATTTCTTGTTGTAATTTGAACTTTAGAGAAGCTCGGAAAATGGGGTTGGATAAGTTTGTAATTTTTTACAGCAAATGATGGGTCTAAATATTTCTTGCATTTTACTTGGGATTCCAAAGGTGGGGTTCTCTCTCTCTCTCTCTCTCTCTCTCTCTCTCTCTCTCTCTCTCTCTCTCTCTCTCTCTCTCTCTCTCTCTCTCTCTCTCTCTCTCTCTCTCTCTCTCTCTCTCTCTCTCTCTCTCTCTCTCTCTCTCTCTCTCTCTCTCTCTCTCTCTCTCTCTCTCTCTCTCTCTCTCTCTTTCTCTGCATTTTTTTTCCTGGCAATTTTGTATTGTGCAGGAAGCGGGGCATTTACATTGTGGACTAGTGAAAGTAGCACTGCCCCCTTTTGCTGATTTTGTTAGCAATTAGAATTATACATTGATTAAGGTGTGTGGGCCTAGAAATTGATTGATTAGCAGATAGGATTTTTTTTTTTTTTTTTGTTATGATCAAGAACCAAAACAATAACTTCTCTTTTAGAAATTACGAAAAGATTTTTACTTACAAGTCTTACGAACAGGGATCTTTGGAGCATTACATATCTGCATCTTTGCCATGTTTTATCTGGGTATGCTTTGAACAATTTGTAAGGGGACCGTGTTGAGTATGCCCTTGACAAATTATGTCATTCCAGGTACACAATGATATGACTGCTCCATTGGCACAGTATTTCATATACACAGGGCATAATTCCTACCTAACTGGGAATCAACTGAGTAGTGATTGTAGCGAGGTGCCAATTGTAAAAGCTTTGCAGAGAGGTGTAAGAGTAATTGAACTAGATTTGTGGCCAGGTTCCGCAAAAGATGAGATTCTTGTTCTTCATGGAAGGTATATACTGATTGCAATTTTACCATTTTTGCGAATGTGAGTGCTTTCTTTTGCCTTTATGTATTTGTGGATATGCATATCCACTACTTCATACATGGATGGTAGTATTTGTGAAGCAGAAGTCTTTCTTTAACTTGAAAGTAACATTTAGCGAAATGTTTAGTTGCTATTACAAATCAGAATGAGGAAGCTTTTAGGGGCACAATATTTCATCGTTCTGTATATCTCATCTTTCCCTTTCCTGAAGCATGAAGGACAGGGCGTCTTTAACTTTTATTTTATTTTATTTTTTGTTAACAAAAATAATATAATGAATAGAGTTAACAAAAATAATATAATGAATAGAATTCACTGAATGGATTTCACGCAAAAGAAATTGGAGTTGCTAAATAGTGAGAGAGTGAGAAAAATCTATATAGGGATAGCTTGGATTGCATTTTGGAACGCAGAAGCAAATGAAGTGTTATTGAATCGAGTTATAAGTGAGTTAAAGAAAAACACATTCACTGTAGGAAAGACATGCATGGATGTTATGATTCTGAATCATTGTTTCTCTTACTAAGTTATATCCTGATTGATCGTAGGACCCTGACCACTCCAGTGCCACTCATAAAATGTCTGAAGTCCATAAGAGACTATGCTTTCGCTAGTTCTCCTTATCCAGTCATCATAACTTTAGAAGATCACCTCACACCAGAACTTCAGGCTAAAGTTGCAGAGGTTAGCTTTCAATTCATTTTCAAGGATTTGAATTTTCAGCTTCTCTGTTTCCTATTTATCTATAACCCTGCAATACCTTTGCACGTAGATGGTTACTCAAACATTTGGCGGAATGCTGTACTATCCTGAGTCAGATTCCTTATTACAGTTCCCTTCTCCGGAATCATTGAAACATCGAATAATCATTTCAACCAAACCACCAAAAGAGTATCTTGAATCTAGTGGCATCAAGCGAAAGGGACCTTTATCACCAGGTGGAAGGAATTCATCCGAAGAAGATGACGAAGCATCAGGGATACCATACCATACAGCTGAACTAGAAGCGGATGATAGGGTGAGCATAGAGGCGAATCTTGCCTAGTCTAAGTAAGATTTTTATGGTGTTTCGTTAACTTTTTCACAAATGGCAGAGCGACAGTGATCAAGATGATGTAGACCTAACCGATTGTGACAATAAATCAGGCCAGTTAGGGGCACCTGCATATAAACGTCTAATCACAATACACGCTGGGAAGCCAAAGGGTTGTTTAAAGGATGCTTTGAAAGTTGCAGCTGATAAAGTTAGACGTCTTAGTTTGAGTGAACAGGAACTTGAAAAGGCTGCGGCAACAAATGGAACTGATGTAGTGAGGTATCTATCAAACATTACTGATTACAGATGCTTGAAAGAAGTTTCTATTGCTACTGTCCATCTTAAAACCAGATCGATAGTGCTAATATATGCTGATGTTCTTCCCAGATTTACACAGAATAATATTCTGAGAATATACCCTAAGGGAACTCGGATCACCTCCTCTAATTACAAACCAATTGTTGGATGGATGCATGGAGCTCAGATGATTGCGTTTAATATGCAGGTTTGTTTCCAAAACCATTTGATGTCAGGCAACTTTCTTTCATGAAGGAGGCATTCATAAGTTAAAAGACTATATCCTTTATGAACCATGAGTGACCTGGATGTTCCAATTAGTCAAGCAATCCAAAGCTTCATGTTCTTGCATATAAGATGATCATAGAATGCCAGCCATATAAAGTCCTCGTAACATGTAAGCTTTTCTTTAACAGGGATATGGAAAATCACTTTGGCTGATGCATGGGATGTTTAGGGCCAATGGAGGTTGTGGTTACCTTAAGAAACCAGATTTTCTATTGGAGAAAGGTCCAAATAACGAGGTGTTTGATCCTAAAACAAAATTACCAGTAACAAAGACATTAAATGTGAGTGTACTAGTCTTGCTTGAAATTGAATTTCATCTGTCTGAAGCTCTCTTCCCCAACTCTATTTTATCTATTAACAGGTGAAAGTATACTTGGGTGATGGATGGCGCCTTGATTTTAGCCACACACACTTTGATTCATACTCACCACCAGACTTCTACACAAAGGTTGGTTGGATTAAGTATCCTACTCGCATGTAAATGTGAAATTTGTCAATAAACCTCGTAATACTTGAGCATCATCATTCCAACCTAGGAATGGGAAAAAGACTTTTCAATATGTTTTGGTTAACCTGCCTTATCCACAATTGGTCGAAACTCAATTCACTCTGAAGTGATTAAAAGATTAAAAGCCATTAATGAGCAAACCATATGTATTTTCTTTCACATTCTAGCTTAAGATCGAAAACGATGTGTGATGACATGTAAATGAACATTTGACTTGTTATCCTCAGGATAATCTCTAGATTTTGCAAATAAGTTTGAATCACCAGACTTGGATATTGGTATCTGTGATTGGTGAGGTTTAATTTGAGGTTCTAATCCTGCCTTATTCTGTTACATTGCTGGCATCTGTATCATGTTCCTGAAGTATCTATCTCATGCATGCTTTCCGGCTAATGAATTAATAATCCGCACTGCAGGTTTACATCGTTGGGGTACCAGCTGATGCAGCAAAGAGAAAAACAAAGATAATCGAGGATAACTGGTCTCCAGCTTGGAATGAGGAGTTCACATTCCCCCTAACCGTTCCCGAACTGGCTTTGCTTCGGGTGGAAGTGCAAGAGTATGATATGTCAGACAAGGATGACTTTGGTGGTCAAACATGCTTGCCTGTCTTGGATCTAAGACCAGGAATCCGATCAGTCCCTCTCCATGATAAGAAAGGAGAGAAACTCAAGAATGTAAGGCTTCTAATGGGGTTTCAGTTTGTATAACCTCTACAGTATTATTTTTCATTGATGGCATATGCTAGCTCCAGCCCTTGATCCTAGAACAACAGATTGTCCAACAGTAGGTGTATAATAAATAGGCTTCATAATTAGTTAAGAAATATTGAACCTGGCCCGAATGCTTATGCTTTTGTTTTGCTTCAGACCGACGATAGGGTATGAAAAGTTACAATCAAAGTTTTTTACCCTTGACAATTAACATGGACAGCCCTAGCTGTTGCTGCAAGGTCCTTTCTTCGCTGTTGAGATGTCACAATGTAATCTTTCGTTTTTTAGGTGCTTTAACATTACACTTGATGATTAGTTGTGGTCACGTATTAAGAAGCTTGCCTGGATGCATCTTTAAAAGATTATTTAGCGAACAACTTTTGAGCTAAGTTGATTTGTTCTTCAATTATGGTTAATTTTGTCCAAAAAGTTGGTATAACATATCATCTGTGTTGATGTATCCCAAAGTAAAACTATAATTTTTCCCCTTTAAATGTAACCCAATCGAGATACAACCGGAAAAAACAAATGATAGTCCTACAATATCCACTGAATCTAATCTCGTTCTGGATGGAAAAACTCCGGTAGGACCAATCACTTGTACGAGGCTCCGAGCCGCCTCCTTCATGTGTTTTTACAAGAAAAATTCTGATCCGGAGTCCTGAACGGTATATATCGAAACCTTGCCGGGAAAGTCAAGGTGCAAATCAGCAACCGATGAAAACTAGATTATGTTTGTTTTTATGTTTTAAAAATATTTTAAAAAAATTTAATTTTTAATTTTTTGTTTTAAATTAATTTTTTTGATATTTTTACATTTGATATATTAATATTAAAAATAATTTTTTTAAAATAAAAATATTTTTTTAATATATTTTAAATGAAAATTTATTTAAAAATATTTTTTCCATACTTGTACGGTTGTTTATATGTAAATGCTCTCACTTGCGTTTCTTTTGGCCGCTGAAGTATTATAACACTATCATGGGGAACGTTTGATCACCCTTCCCCCGTAAAATCTATCATCATTTTAATGGCGGCTCTGAAAGTGCGTAATAATAAAATATGATGGGATGGCTTAATGGCTAAAGGCGTGCTTTTTAATTATCAGCAACCCTTCAAATCTCAAGTCAGGCTATCGAAGTTAACTTCCATGAGTCATTTAAACTTGTTACAAAAACAAAAATCTCCAGTAAGTGAAAGCTGGTCTGAAAGTCGTAGACTGCAAGGAAGTTCTCGGAATGCCCTTGCAGAACAGAAGGTAGATCTGTCAATGGCCCAAGCTATAATTAGGTCCGAATATGAGAGATCCTCACCCCTTGTAATCCGATGTGGACGTGTGTTTCATCAGATAACTTGTGAGAGAAAACCTAGATGCTGTGGTCCACTACTGCTTCAAAGGAGTATCTTTTTTGAGCAGAAAGATATTCCTTTTCTTTTGTTCCAGGTAACTATTTTTTTTACTGAAGTTGAGAAATATTATCATCTAATTGGTTACTGAAAAGAAGGATATTGAAGTCATCAACTTATTTAACGTGTCAACAGTTCCTGATTTCATGGCATGCGTGTCACTTTAACCTCGTACTTCTAGCTGTTTAATGTAAGAAACAAGAAACAAAATTACAGTAATAGCCACAAACGATCGAGCGTGAATAATAATAATAAAGAACCCTAAGCCGGGAGGAAGGAGAAAAGTCCAAACGTGTCACCTTCTCTATAAAAATAAGCGTGACCTCTAACCACGGTGCTCACGTCCCAACTAAAAATAGACATCTCAATTTTCTATTATTATTATTTTTTAATATAGAAAGGAGAGTAGAGCCCATCAAAGCCTTAGAAAGGAGATCCAAACAGCATCAGCTAGCAAAATAAAAATGGAGTTGAGTTCCAGGAAGGGGACTTTGGCAATGCAGAAGAAAGGTGGGCTGTGGAAACCCCATCCGAGCAGTGAAATTAATCAGTTTTCCTGTCGGAGAGGACGGAGGAGTTATTTCTACAATTTCGGAGGATTCAAATTAAAAAAAAGCTTATCCTCTCAAATTTACGAGTTTCAAGTGCAAATAGTTTACCATAAACTCAATGGATAAAGAATTTATTAGTTTGAGTCAGCACATAAAGACTGATATAGAATAGAGGGGGGAAAAAGAAAAACATATGAAATTCCAAACACCTCTTCACCAGATTGTCCATTTCCTTCACTAGCACTCCATTAATTTATCGCGAGACTTTCCGTAAATTAACTTTATTCTTTCCCTCAATACGCAAGCATTATCACAGTTTGATTTAGCGTATGGTCAAAGCTACCTGTCACCGGCCATGCGTATAATTTAGCAAATGGATCAGTTTGTCGAGTATTGGATTCCTGTCACAGTCACTACGCCCATGCCAACCGTTCAAGAGAAACGAAAGGTCAATATGGCCGCACGCAATGTCACCCAAATTTCTCAGGAAACCATCACCTTTTATTGCCGACGCACACCATCCTCGAAAAAACAGCACTCTCTCTTCTTACATACAAATGGCAACAATCTTGTAATCCTCGAATAAAAACAACAACCATCTTTCTGCATCTCTCTCTAAAATTCTCCGATGTCCAAACAGACGTACAGAGTTTGCTTCTGCTTTCGCAGGAGGTTCAAGCTAGCAGAGGCCGAGGTCCCGGATGAGATCAAGGCCTTGTTTGATTTGTACTCGGAGAATGGCATCATGACCGCTGATCAAATCCACAGGTTCTTGATCGAGGTTCAAAAACAAGAAAAGGCCACTTTCGAGGAAGCACAATCTATTGTTGAAAGCCTCAAACATTTGTCTCTTTTCCACCGTAAAGGGCTCCATCTTGAGGCCTTCTTTAAGTATCTTTTTGGCGATACTAACCCTCCTCTTGATCTTAAACTTGGGGTAATTTTCCTCTTTTTTTTTACCCTTCTTTGTTGTGGCTAAATTTTGATTCTTCAATTACTTATGTTAATCGGGTCTTTCTTTCTGGTTAAATTTGGTACTTATCATACACATAGTTATATATTGCTTTGATAGCTAAAATAGGAAGTGGGCGGGTTCTTGTGTTCCATGTCGGGAAAGAAAGTGAAAAACTCAAGCTTATGACTTTTGACTGAATGGTTACTAATAAGCTGCATCGATTTAAGTATTTCATGATTATAATAACTTGTCAATTAATGCTATTGGATTGTCTAATTATCTTTGAAACGTATGATTAGATGTAGAGAGTCACGTGGGATGCTTGAACTTGTCCATGTCGCTAATTAACTTTTGTTATTTAAAGTTTCTTTAAAAGTGGAATGCCTTTCATTTTCTACCAGGAATGTAAAAATAAAAGCTTTCAACTATTGTCTCTTTGTCATGGTTTACTTTTCTAGTTGATTTTTTTTGGAATTACTGTTCTGTTTCAATTTCGTACGGATATCTGCATTTTTCTTTTTTGTGTTTGCTTATATATTTTATTCTTTGGTTTCAGGTGCATCAAGATATGACAGCACCCCTTTCACACTATTTCATATATACTGGCCACAATTCATATCTAACTGGGAATCAGCTTAGTAGTGATTGCAGCGATGTTCCCATCATAAATGCTCTGAAAAAAGGTGTGAGGGTAATTGAATTGGATATATGGCCAAATTCTGAAAATGATGATGTGGAGGTACTTCATGGGAGGTATGCTGTTATAGTGCTAATAATGGTATCTCTAAATAAATATAGGATGTGCAATTGTTACTGCAAAAGGAAATGAAGCAGGAACCAATAATTGTGCAACAACTTAATAGTGATCTTTTTTTTTCGTTAAGTTTTGATTTTGATCTTGCTTTGGTGATATGAATCATAAAGAAGCTTAGTGGCTTCTTCTTCTTCTTCTTTTTTTTTAATGGGGGATCGATATGTGCTAATCTGTAAAAAAAAAAATTTGCACAACTTATATCCTTTAGTACTTTGCCTTGAGTGACCTTTCAGTCGTGATTTATGAGAGATCATTGCTGTTAACTTCAAAATACTTTTGAACCATCCTTCCCTGGTTTTTAACCAGTGATACTTTGGACCTTGTTTAGGACTTTGACAACTCCGGTGCAACTTATCAAATGTTTGAGGTCAATTAATGAGTACGCTTTTACTGCATCTGAATTCCCCGTTGTTATAACTCTAGAAGACCACCTTACTCCAGATCTTCAGGCTAAAGTGGCTCGGGTGAGTCTTTGCTATTCTGTTGGGATGGGAAGGACTTACGGGCTAACGATTTAATATTCTTTCAAATGGTTTCTAGATGGTCACTCAAACATTTGGAGACATCCTGTTTACTCCTGGCTCAGAATGCTTGAAGGAATTCCCTTCCCCTGAGTCTCTGAAGAGACGGATTATCATATCAACAAAACCACCAAAGGAATACCTTGAGGCGAAGAATATTAAAGATAAAGAGAGTGATTCCCAGAAGGGGAATGCTGCTTCCGATGAAGAAGCTTGGGGGAAAGAGATCCCCATTCTTTCTGATGACAAGGTATTTGAAGACACTTACTAGTATTTAGTTTGCCAGGTTTTTCTAATTTCTTTCCAGACTAACCTTCTTGGAGCAGAATGAATCGGACAAAGATGATGATGATGATGCAGAGGAAGATCTTGATGAAGGAGATCACAAGTTGCAGCATGATATAGCACCAGAATACAAACGTTTGATTGCTATTCATGCTGGGAAGCCTAAAGGTGGATTACATGAATGTCTGAAAGTAGATCCTGATAAAGTGAGGCGTCTTAGCTTAAGTGAGCAACAGCTTGAAAAGGCTGCGGAAACCTATAGAAAAGAAATTGTCAGGTATAAGCAAACCCTAAAGCATTCCGTTGAAAGAACTCATCTGCAGGAGTACATGTGCCTTTATTTGCTGCTTGAAACCTTACTGTCACAGTTACTATTTGTTCGATTGTGCATTTAATAGTTCAATGCTCATGGTTGAGAATGTATTTATTGGTGGACTTGGAAGGATTTGAATGACTCGAAACATTGGGTTTTAATATTCTATGTTGTGGTGTTTATCCAATCCTGGCTTCTAAATTTTGACTCCTTTTCTGGCATTATCAATTCCATTATTATACTAGTAATTAGCTTATGTGCTTCATAACCATATCCTATGCCATTATTATACCCTTTGTACTTGGATCATTAGAAAACCAAGTTCCAGTATGTCTGATAAATGGCTTGCTGTACAGGTTTACCCAGCGGAATATACTCAGGGTGTATCCAAAGGGTACTCGTGTGAACTCATCCAACTACAACCCACTAATTGGATGGATGCATGGTGCTCAAATGGTTGCTTTTAACATGCAGGTTCGTGTTTCAAAATCTAATTATTGAGTTCCCAAGCATAAACTTTGAGGGTAGAAAGTAAAGGTGGGAGGATTTGGTGTTAATCATTCTAGTTTTTTAAGAGTTTTGGCCTTTTGTTTGTAAATGGATTGCTTAACTGAATAATTTTATTCAAACTTGTGTTTAAAAAGTACTAGATCGATAGAAGAGAAAATGATGAAGTCTTTTTTTAATATAGTTATCTTATATGATACTGGCTGAGCAATGCATTACATTTATCATTGTTCTTTTAAATTTATACAAGTACGTGTCTCAGCCAAATACTAAAAGCAGGTCTGTCATTGAAGGGACATGGAAGATCACTCTGGTTGATGCAAGGAATGTTCAGAGCCAATGGTGGGTGTGGATTTGTGAAGAAACCAAGTTTTCTACTGAAGTCTGGTCCACATGGCGAGGTGTTTGATACCAAAGCTAAGTTACCTAAGCAAAAAACTTTGAAGGTGAGTGCTTTACTGTCAATGGCTTTGGCTGGAATGGAGTTTTTTCCGGATCCATTTAAAATGTCCATGTAAAGTTTTCTTTTGCAGTTAACTTTGCGTAGATGAATAATTGCAATTTTCTTATTGCTGAATAGGTGAAAATATACATGGGTGAAGGATGGTTTTATGATTTCCAGCACACATATTTTGATGCATATTCCCCACCAGATTTCTATGCGAGGGTAAGTAGATACAATCTTACGGCCTTGTTGTCTCCTCTTCTTAAGTGATTACGTTCAATCCACTGCACAATTTTCCTTCTACACAACTATAATCTAATCCTAGTTTGGCGTTCCATCAAAAGTCTCATGTTCTTGTTATGGCTAAGGCATTGTTGAGATCTGTAGTAATGCAAGACTTTACCGTAACAGTTTTTATCTTTGCTGTTATTTGTTCGCTAGATTTTTGCAGTTTACTTTTGATTCTGTACTGCTTAGTTCTTCTTTTTGGGCCCTCCTTCCCCTTTGTTCCCGATAGGTATCTGAATCAGTGGCTACTGCCTAGATCATGAAAAATAATGGATGATCAAGTGCAGTTTAACTTCTTTTTGTGCAGGTTGGGATTGCCGGGGTCCCTGCAGATACTGTGATGAAGAAAACGAAGACTCTGGAGGACAGCTGGATACCTTATTGGAATGAGGAGTTTGAGTTTCCATTAACAGTTCCAGAACTAGCTCTGCTTCGGATTGAAGTTCATGAATATGACATGTCAGAGAAGGATGACTTTGGAGGTCAAACATGCCTTCCTGTATGGGAGTTAAGAGAAGGGATTCGAGCAGTTCCACTCCATGACCGCAAGGGAGAGAGATACAAATGTGTAAAGCTCCTTGTGCGCCTTGAATTTGTTTGATACCAGTAGAAGTTCCACGCTAAGTAGAAAACTACGAAAGAGAGAAGTACAGTACAAATCTGTGAAGTCCATTTTGATTTCTTTGTCGTTGTTGTGAGCTGGTGTGATTATGTGATTTCTTTTATTGCCGTGTGAACATAACAGCATCTGCCCGGTGCTTTTCTCTTGCTCTTCGTTGTGTTACACGGTAAAAAGAAAATGATGGATTTATTTTTGTATTTTAAAACTGTTTTTAAAAAAAATTAAATTTTTTATTTAAATTAATATTTTTTTAATATTTTTAAATTATTTTGATATTAAAAATAATTTCTTTAAAATAAAAAAATATTATTTTAATATATTTTTAAATAAAAAACACTTTAAAAACCCATCATAATTATATCTTCAAACTTCCAAACACGTATAATATGTTATTAATCTCTGATGAGAAGGTATTTTGCGGTTGACTCAAAGCAATAAGAAAATGATAGTCTTTTCTCTTTGATTTGTTGTCTGATAAAGGAAGCAAAAATCAGAAATATTCAGGCGTTCGTCAATTCGGAAAAATTAACCAGGTGGTCGTTATGATAACTATCCCTGTCTCGTGTTCATGGATCTCAATTCTAATTGCTGCTGCTAATGGGCAAGCAAACAATCCACTACCGGCCCCGGGCCTGGCACTCCATTTTTCCAAATGCTCACGTGGATAACACGTGACTTCATTACCCCGCCCTCTGTTCGTTCTTCAATGCCCAGCCGAACCAAACCCCACTCCAGTTCCTCTGCTCTAGAGTCCAGCTTCCCAAATTCTGAAATGTCCTCTGCCCACAGCCACCATCAACACTGACAGCTGTTCTCCGAATCCGTCACCGCCACTCTGCAGATCTGACAAGCTCAATTTTCAAATCCTATCATCTCTCATTTCTCTCGAAGCATCAAACCATCCGATCCAGCCTGGTCTTCCACTTCTCTATGCTACGCCGTTTTCGACCTTATCTGGTATCCAATCCTGGACCTGCCAATCCTCCGATCTCTCCGCTCATCGAGCCTCCACGGGCCTCCCTGCGTCCCCCGATAAAGCCGCGGAATCATCCACCTGCATCTGCCCTAAATGCCGCTGTGAATAATCCATATCTCAAGTTCCAAGAAGTTACCTCTGTTTCTGTGGCAAAGCGGAAAATCCACCACTTGATAATCCCCGGATTGTACCTCACTCTTGCTGCGAAATCTGTTACCGACCGTTGAAGAATAACTGTGGTTATTTCTGTTTGTTACTTTGCCATCCCGTTCCTGCCCATCTTGCCCGAAACTTGTCAAAACGTCATGTTTTTGTGGCAAAACGATGGATGTTAAGCTGCGGTTACAAATTGTTTTCCTGTAGCAATTTCTGTAATGAATCATTAGATTGTGGGATTCATAATTGTAAGCAAATCTGCCATGATGGAACTTGCCTGCTGTGTAATGCCCGCGGCGTTTATAAATGTTTATGTGGAAGGAAAGTCGAGGAGAGGGGAGTGTTGTGAGAGAGAATTTAGATGTGAGAATCCGTGCGGAAAATTGTTAGTCTGCAGAAAGCATGTGTGTGAGAGAGGTTGCCGTTTTGGGGGAGAGAGTTTATGAAGGATTGGCTTGTGATGTTGTTGTGCGCTTTGTGGTGGTACTTGTGATAAAATGCTGAGTTGTGGTTTGCATAGGTTCCATGAGAGATGTCATCGAAGGCATTGCATTGAGACTTGTCGAATTGCTGTCATCAAGTTGTGTCAGTGTGAGGAGATGAAGATAGAGGTAAAACCTTTATTTTTTCCTGCTTTCTGATCCAGTTCAGTGTATTATGAACTGTGGCTATTAGATTGTATTGGTTGTTCCAATGAAGATGATTGGTTATAATGCAATAAACATTAGTATGCTCATTTGTAGTGAATCAAAATTTTGACTTTTGTTTTTTCATATTTATTCACCGTGTGTGTTCAAAATTGGGAAGATTTAACTGAATTTAGATTGGGTTCCTTGCTATCAAGACTTGGCGTGTGAGAGGAAGAGTCAAAGATTGAGAAATTATGGACGGCATGCTTGTAAATGTAGGTGCTGTGATGGGG
>NW_011499958.1:14810-20457 GCF_000495115.2 Populus euphratica
GGCACAGCATCTTTCCTTAGCAAATTATACAGTAACTGCCTTAAACTTCTGCGTAGATCAGGTGTAAGTTGCAGCAGTGAGTTTTACTCTCTGGAAATGTTGCGAAGATTGTCCATGTCTCAGGCAAGCATTTATAGCTCCAGAATGTTGAATTTTGCAGGTCGGACCTTTCAAATTGTCTCATTAGTTCTTATTTTCTCAGGTATATTACATGCTAGGAGATAATCCAAAGAAGATGAGCTACATGGTAGGCTTTGGAAACAAATATCCAACCCAAGTACACCATAGGGTTGCGCCAATCCGTTGGGGTGATCAAAATTACACTTGTCCAGAGGGAGATAGATGGTTATCCTCTAAGGAGCCAAATCCAAATATTCTTTATGGGGCCATGGTTGCAGGGTCAGACAAGTTGGACAATTTTTTGGATGAAAGGAAAGTCATGGTTCACCGAGCAACCATAGCGAGTCATGCAGATTTAGTTGTAGCACTGATTGCGCTTCATGATCTACCACACAAGTCTTCTGATTCAAATGACACTCATTTGGGAATTGATCTGCTGGTATCTTTGAAAGTATTCAATTTGTGCCACCAGCTGAATGTATTACAGTTGGTCACTAACTCTCGTATAAGAATGAAGGCAACAAAGAAGATAAAGGAAAAGTCATGGTAACTGAGAGTTAGAAGAAATGTACTCGAGGATAAATTCATTTTTCTTCACTTCGCAATCACATAATTAGACTAGTTTCCAAGTAATAAGAGGACGGAAGGCGGTGAAAATTTTCTGCTTAACGTTCCGAATGGTTTGTTGAATTTGTCTACATTTCATACGCTGGATGGTGAGTCAAGGAATTTTCTTCAGAAGAGCTTCCGTTGCTTATGGATTTACAGCACTTCGGACTATAAAGGCTGTGTTTACCAGGAGAGCATCACAAACTAATCTATCTATGCAACATCACGTACGTAATCAATTTGTCAATCTAATTACAAAGGGTACGAAGTCCACTGCTAGCTATGATCAGGTGGAAGGACGCAGCAATGGAAAAATTCACTAGCTCTCATACCAAAGATACCTTTGCTTGAAGACATGTTTTCTTGGAATGTTGCTAGGAGCTCAACACAAACTCTGACAAGAAGCCCCTGAAGGGCTAACGAGGGAGGAAGAGGCCAGGGTAACTACTTACATGATTTTTCTAGCTTCAACTTTTGAGAATAAAAATAACCGTCGGATGCTCATCCAAAAGACCCGATCCTGTGATGATCAGGTCGGAGAAATCTAAACATAATGCCTTTGCGGCCAGATATGGACATTTTTTCAAGATATAGTTTGTGGACATTACAGTAAGTTAGTGTTACAGCATATTTCCCACATAACTCGATCAGCTATTCACAAAACTCATAGTTACACGAAAGAAACTAAGAAGAAAACCAAGTTATGTAAAAGACAAACTCTGTACATTTGCCTCGCTTTCTTTTGTGTTTTTTTTCGCCCATCTTTGTGTGCTTTCACCTTAAGTGGACTTCAACCTATCCAACCCGTACAATATCTCCGACAGGGAAGAAAAGAAATGATCTAAGTAACCAGAAACATAGCAGAGACACTTTATATAAAGGTCAGGACACATCAATTTGGTGGCTTACCAGAACAGAGTGGATCTCTTCTAAAAAAGGCACAAGTAGTGAGATCAATGTTTGCACATCCTCTTTAAGGGTGTCGTAGGTTTCGTCTTTTGGCATGAGCAGATCAATCAAGGTTTTATTATCCGGCATTAATTTAAGAGCTACCTGCAAAACATTGTATCCCATATGTTACGGCAGCAGTGTTTAAGTTCTGTGAAAAAAAGAATGAAAGTAACAAGGCTCATATAAGTACTTTATAAGCGGCTGATGAAATCCAACCATGCCATGGCTTTAAAGTGATGTTGTAAGATTCTTCCACGAGTTTCTCCATTTCCTGACCAGGATCCGCCACTAACCTTTCTAACAAAGCAACCGTAAAATCCAAGGATCTGGGGAGGAAAATGAGTTTCATTGTGATCTAAATTAATACTGAGGATGCATCTGATAAAATATGCCTAACCTATGATGTTAGACGTCCACCTACCAGGTTTATAAATGTAAATGAACAGAACCTGGATCAGAACTTTCTATTTTGACCCTAAATTAACACTCCATCACAGCATGGATGGAATCAAGCATGCCAAACCAGATTATGGCAGGGTAGTTGCTGAGCTGTGTCGAGTAGTTTTCAGTTTTGGAAGGTCTAAAGTTAACAAAAAAAGAAATGTAGCAGCATGTGTCTGCATTTAGCAGAAACAAACAAATTAACATTGTAGTGAACCGGCAATTAAAAGGGTTTCTCGATTTCGATTTGTCGGCCATTAGGCTAGATAATTACTGAGAATAATGTTCAAGAGCTGCCAAGTTGAACTAATTAATTATACTGTCGATATCAGTGTTACTGACACAATCCACTAAGTTGCAAGCTGTTATTGTTGATTGAACAAGTATATAACTAATGCGCGCCTCTGATTTAAAAATAAATAAACCGTCCGCGGCAGGGATTAGATTTGCATCATTTTATAACTGATAATTGTCTATACCTGGCAAGCCAAACAGAGGCTTTACTGCAGCTGGCACCCTTTCTTGCACCGCCTTCATCGGCCTCTTTCTTTAAAATCTCAACCAAATTGGAGTACATTGAAGGATCAGAATCACATAGGATCTTCAATCTCTACAAATGAAACAAAGAGAAAAAAAATATACAGAGAATAGAGAAACACCATTCTGTTAGCTTCGGAAAGGAAAATGACAAATGTTGAAAATGGACAGTGATAACCTAGTCTGGTTAAACAATGAAGCCTCGGGGAGCACGTTTGTTGAAATGTCAAGATCAGGGGTGTTTTGTCACGAGAGTAATTGAAAATAAAACACTTAAACGGGCTGCAATCTTCTTTCTTTACCTGAATATTCTGATCAATATCTTGTCTCAAAACTGTCATGGTTGGGCCTATCTTATCTTCATAGAGACAAGAACAGAACGACACAGATAAAAAGTCAAGGTGATTGCACGTCTTGAATGAACAAGAAGATAGAGATAGAATTAAGAGAAACTAATTACCAAGAACCTGAATAACAAGGTTGCAGACATATATAAAAGGCCTTGTGGGTATATGAACAGTAGTCTTATCATGATTGTCACCTGTAGGCTTGAGTTTGATCAGCATCGAAAGTTCTTCAATTGCAGACTTGATCTCTGATCCCTTCTCTATTTCTCTGGTCCTTTTCATTTTTTAAGATGATTCCTGGCTCTTCTTTCACAACCAGTTCTTAGGCAACAAAAGGGTTTCTTCAATGTCTAAGCTTGCACTTGCAACTAGAGAATCGTAACAGAGAAATGGAAGCTTTTAGAGTGTTTGGTCTCAGTGGCCGTTGTTTGTGAGTGAAATTTTTGAAAGACTAAACAACGTCTTAGGGTTGAACTAATAGATTCAAGTATTCTTTAAGACATTGATGGTGACATTGTATTTGACCTTTGAGTTATCTGTCAGCTTATCCTATTTACTATTTCAAATTAATATAATCTTGCCTCTGCAAATCTAATCCCAATCGTCAGTTCTACCGTATCATGATTTGTCGATGTTTTAATACGAGCAGGCTGATGTGGGCCCTTTGCGTCACATAAAAACTATAATTTCCCTGTACCAGTTGTGGTGCAAGGGCCGCAGGATGAGCTGATTATCAACTTAAAGCTATCATATTTTCAATAAAGTCCTAGTTGTGTTTGAAACTTGCAATTTGGGCTGGCTGAATAAATCTTTTCTTTCTTTCCGATCCATTTCATGCTTGAGATTCTTCATGATGAGTGCATGTTAAAATCATTTTCATTTCCTTTTCGTAATTACGGCTAGTAATTATTTTGCTGACATTCGTGGTGCATCGAGAATAATCCATGTTGTCTGCATCGATTCTTGCATATCAAAAACAAATTTATATAGTCAATCTAATCAAATTATGTACATGCATGTCGAAACCAAAGAAGATATAACGAGGCCAGAAACACGCAAGCTTTGTCAGAGGAACCTGCAATCATGCATCCAATCCTTCAACGTCTCACAATTAAACCCTTGTGCTTGAGTAAAACCAACTGCATTCCAGATTTTTTTGAGCTAGCCAGCGTATAATCTCTCAAACAATAGAAAAAATATTCCTCTTGCAAGTTACATCGATTACAAATGGCACTTGTAGAGAGCTCACGATGGTACATGAGTGACTTAATTAGCAGGAAGCCGAACGTGGAAAGCCAACCATTTGTAAGTTCTTCAGTGGTTTAATACTATTCTCCTTTGTTTGTAAGTTCATCCACCATTTCCAGTTACCCTCATAGGCTAGAGTCCTGGATTAAGACAGAAGCCACGAGTAAGCTGGCTTGGAATTATAAACAATTCGACGTCGAATTACTCCAAGAAACATAATCATCCAAATCAGCAGTATATATTAAATCCACCATGAAGTTTTCAGAGGGATTTCAATCGGGTATTCATCTGGACGTATCCAATATTCTTGCCTAAAATTTTAACGATTAATTAACGAGTCTCCCCAAGGGTAACATAATAACTTGTTAAAGGTATTATATATCATCAAGAAAAACCTTCGGCAACAGACGATTTCCATTTTCGTTCTTGATACGTACCAGTTCTTGCCATAGCATGTCCATCTTTTCTCTCGGGCATGGGGGCGCTTTTTGGTCCTATGACTTTATCTATAAATGACACCTTGCCACCCTGCACTTCCTGCGTTCTGCCTTTACTCCGGTTTCCACCTCCTCTGTACGGTGGTTTGTCTGGTATAGGTCCTCCCCTCAATTCTCTCTCAGCAACGTGGACCTCTATCTTTAATTAAATCTGTTTAGTTAAAAACAATACAACAATTCCTATAATAAAGAAGATAAATTAATACTGAAATAAAAGAAAGAATGATTCGAAAGGATAATTTTTTTTTTTTTAATATAAGTAATTCGAGGCAGTTTTAGTTATTCGAACAACAGAAGGCCCACAGAGTTTCTGAATAAGTTTTTTGAATTTACATAGTTTACTTCAATTGGATAGTAATTGAATCGAATTAGAAGTCATGAGCACGCGCATTCACGCTTTCAATATGTCTTTTTAATTATTTTTCCTATCAAGTTGGTCTATAAAATATTCGGCAAAACACAGCCAACGCCACAAGACCTTTATTTTTATAAAACATAAAAATTAATATAAAAATAACTGTTACTGTCCGAGGAACAACGCTCTTTGACGATAATGGAGTACTTAAAAGAATTATTGAAAAAAAATTAGTAGAGGGATTAGGTTAAAAGAAGATAAATATGGAATGATACAATCAATCCTATTATACTGTAGGAGGGT
Organism: Populus euphratica; assembly: GCF_000495115.2. Taxonomy (NCBI): domain Eukaryota; kingdom Viridiplantae; phylum Streptophyta; class Magnoliopsida; order Malpighiales; family Salicaceae; genus Populus; species Populus euphratica. Next base: position 20,219 of record NW_011499958.1, read on the forward strand.
GGATTTGAGAAGGTAGCAGCATCCTTTTGATGCTCCGGTGGGACCTCCTTTATAGAATAACCCGACTACTTTCTGGAGTGACCTTTGTTGTCTCTCTCCCGGGAAATGGAATATTTCCATTCCAGAAAGTCATGCAGAAAATAGTAATTTTTTTAATTTTCCTTCATTTCCTTTATATATATATATATATATATATTTCTTAGACCCTGTTTTATTGTAATATTTTACTTAATTTCCTA
>NW_011499958.1:20467-88469 GCF_000495115.2 Populus euphratica
ATATATATATATATATATATATATATATATATATATATATTGAAGGATTTCTTAGACCTGTTTTATTGTAATATTTAACTTAATTTCCTACAAAACGTTTCCCTTTTAAACTCCAATAGAATTACAAAAACGTTAGTATTGATCATTTGAGTTTAATTCCTATCTTGGAAAACAAGAAATAGAGACACACAGGACCTAAACCTCACGACAATTTTTGTATACAGAAAAAGGGATGCAGGCCATTGGGATATTTAATAAAAATATGCTTTCAAGATCACTGGATTTTGACATTGAAACTGCTTAAAGAACACCATGGATTCATTTGACATTGTAGACCAATTGTTGGATTTCTACTTATTTATTTCATCCATAATTAATTATAACTCTTTTACTAGTTGCAGGGTAGCCTTTTATTCTATTTTATTGTGGAATGCATGCTGTTCTCTGGTAGTTATGGTGTCATAAACCACGCTGGGTGATCAGCAAATCTCTCTTCATGGGATCTTTTGACGCTAGCTGCTTAAGCTAATCATGCCGACAAATAGTAATCTAATCGCATTATGTGAACTAATACTACTCTGACATGCAGTATTATTCTGTAAAACTAGCTGCCGGCATTTTTATCCACAACTCCGCATAACATGTATTAATTTTTCTGGGGTTTTCTTTCATATGAAGATGGCTGTCCGGATACGTTACGGAAGGAATATATATTTGTGAATGAGATCAATCGTACGTAAATGAAGGATTACCACATTAGTAAATTAACTGGAAAACAAGATTAAAATAGAAACCTCAGATTGTATGTGTGTTCTTCTTACCATTAACTCAAATCAATTTCAAGAAAGCTATAGGTTAGTTATGTCGCGTATTTGTAGAAGCATAAATGTGTCGTTTTTAACGAGAAAAACATATTTGTTTTGATATTTATTTATGGAAATTATTAATTAATTATGTGATGGATTACCAGGTTGTCACCTCTTCAAGAACACTTTGGCGTTCTAAGCAAATATTGACATACCTCGCATTAATTAAGGCCTAACTAAATCATGTCACTGGTATAATTGGTAATTACCTTTAAAAATTGGGGCTAAAAACTATTTTTTTATTAATTTTTCTGCTGCTGCTTCTTTCTTTGGAGATCCTTATAGCAAGCATTGCTCCAATTCATGTGTCCAGTGCGTTTATGTTGGTAGATAACGTTGTATGTATCAGTGCTCCAATTCAAAAACAATTGTCCAACTTGCGGCCAAGGAACATAGCTAGTAACAATATACTAAATCATGTGAGCTTTTTGTTATTGATATACTATAGATCCTCTTATATTTCACTAACACATTACCGCTCATAGCTACTTGTTTCCTTCAAGTCCTTGAATTCTATCATCATAAGATATGCTGACATGATTTTATGTGTTGGGTCTGTTTTGATTTGCTTGCTCTCGTGTATTCGATATGTTATAGAATATTTCAAGTTAAATTAAAGATTAATATTATAGAATAAAATTTTATGTCATAGTTAAAAAAATTTAAAAGAACAATGACTAAATTAGCACCTAAAAAATAGAACCCATTTTCATTTTTATTGTTCAAAAGATATGGAAAACTTCTTATTTGGTCTCTAGAATCTTAATTTATGCATATTTACCCCCATATTATTTTAGGTTATTTTAGGTTTTTACCTTCAATCATGGACTTCATTTTTGTTACATTTTAGCTCTTTGTTGAAAGAAAAGATAGAAAGTCACTGAAAAAATAAAAGAGATAAAAAAAATATTTGAATGTCTATAAAAAAGTTTAATCTTAGTATGAATGAGTTTGTCTTAATGAAAGGAGTTCAATGAAAATAGTTTTGCCCTTCAAATATATTATAAAAAGTAAATTGAGATATGTGAATTTTTTTTACTTGATTTGATTTTGAGTTTTTAAACTAATTAGATAGTGTTTTAAGAATTAAAAAATAATACAAATAATATGTTTTATTCTCTTTTGTTTTAAATAAAAAATAACAAAACCAGATGAGCAAACCTAACCTTCCAAGCTTAGACATGCATGGGCGCGTGCTTAATCATTTGTTTTTTAATGATTTTTTTAATTTAACTTTTAATTAATACCCTTAAGATTTCTTAAGATCATTAGCATATATAATATATGTATAAGAAACAAACGACGGTGTGAACACAACGGATTCCTTGTTAAAACAATTAAGAAGTAACCAGCGAAGGGTATGGTCGACATTTTTCACTATGAAGCATGAACAGCTCAAGCTCTTTTTATAAGAAAATGAACTTCTGTCATATACATGGACGGCACGTTAATGAATTAAACTAATTAGGAGACTAGACAGCAACATGACACTGTACAAGGTGTAAATGCACAAGATTCTCTCGTGAAGTTTGTTTTTCTTTTTTAATTAATATAAATATTTAATCAGCTGACGTGTATCTTAAAAAATTTGATGAGTTTTAAAATTTATAATTATATAAATTTTTAATAAATATTATAAAACTTAAACTAATAACTTATAAAAAATAATTTTATTATTTTATTCACATGGAAAGAAACCTTCAATTCCATAGGTGTAATATCCATTTAAGTTTAAATTAGAAAGTTTATTTAATCCCTTTTAAATTGCTTTCATATTCTCTCTTTTACTCTCCATAATAAATAAGCTAGCTCATTTTCCTGCACTACGTAACAGTCATAATAATTTTTATTTTAGTGAAAAAAATTATCTCAACATTGGCAATGTGTCTTTCTAAGAAAAAAAATTTTAATTATGAATTAAGCGGTATTTCAATCTAATGCTAAGATTAAAAAAATATTTAATTCACTTGAATTAACTTAAATTGACTTTTAAAGCTTGTGGGTATAATCTTAAAAAAAAAAATACAGAAAGTTTAATTTTGAATTAATTTAATATTAAAAGATGAAATTAATAAAAAAATTTAATTAAAAAAATCAAGTAAATTCTAGTTAATCAAGCAAACTCATGATAAAAATTATGCACTTTATAGGATTTAATAAAAAATTTATCCCAAAAACTATTTTTTATTTAATTATACAACAATCTAGCTTATGATATTTTTTTTATATAAAACACGTATTTTAAGTAAAAAAATCATGATAGACACATGGAACTAAAATATAAAAGTTAGATTATTTACAATAAGATAAGAAATTGTATTTTTTTAGGTTTGAGTTAAATAAAAAAATAAATAATCGATAATAAATAGTGAAATTATATATATTTTTTAAATTAAAAAATAAAAAAGTATTAAAAAAATAAAAATACATAATAGTCTAATATCCAATTACCCTATCAACCCTAAAACCCTTAAGTGAACTTTATTTGATTTATCAATTTTTTTAAATAAAAAATAAAATAGATAAAAAAAAAAGAGGAAGCCCACCCATACAGGCTCGGACATTAAAAACAAATAGCCCAGCGTGCCTGTATCTATCTTACTTTTCTTTTATTTCTTAAAGGATTTTCTGCCTTTTTTTTTTTTAAGAATATTTTGGGTAAAAAGTAAATTGATAAATAGATTTTACATTTAAAAAAATCGAACAACATTTTATTTGGATCTAGTCATGGATCTTTATCAGAAACTTGGGCTTTCTTAAAGCCCATACTTTCTATCAACCCACCGAAGCCCCAAGGAAAAAAACGCAATGACCCTTTGTGATCGACTGCAAAGCACAATCACACCCTTTTCGAAGTTTAAATGACTGTTTTACCCTTTTCCAGAGAAGACTGAAACGCCATTATTAACGGTCAAGAAAAAAAGAAGAAGAAAATCCACCGCCATCAATCTCAATCATCAGTGAGACCCAGCCACGGCCATGGCTACCACTTGTACTGCTCTGAGTGTGGCGTCCATGGCAGGAGGCGCACGGGCATGCTTATTTTCTCATCTCCCCCGCACGCTAGCAAAAACCAATATCAGTACCACAAGTATTGTTTCCTCAAAATGGATTTATTCCTCGAAAATGGGTCTTAATCCTCTGCAACGCGAGTGCGTGATAAACAAAACTGTACATGCTAGGAAGCTTCAAGTTCGCGCTGCTAGAACCGAGTCACAAGGTGTCTCCTTAGGGTTTAGAGCTCCCAGTTTCGAGGTATTATCCATGTTTATAAATTTGGTTCATCGTAGGAATGCCAAATAATTATGGGGCTGTTTGTTGTTAATGACTCGTTCTTTTTATTTATATAAATATCTATAGTTGCCAGAGCCTCTCACTGGGAAAACTTGGAAACTTGAAGATTTTGAGCCATATCCTGCTTTACTGGTAAGTCGTTTCTCCAATATTTTGAGCAAACCACAACGTTTTGCTTTCTGATGAATAAATGTAGAATAGGTGTCCAATTTGTAATGTGTAAAATCGAGAGAAAGGAAAACAAAGTTTAAGATATGAAATCTTGTTTTGTTGATGTTGTGGTTTCTATTGGAAAAGTTAGCTTAATTGCTTTATCTTAGCAATGGTTGCTGGAGCGAACTATATAAGTGCAATTCAATGTTATTCGGTGGTTTGAAGAAGTGAGAATTTGCCAAAATTCAATTTTTTTTTTCTTTTGAATGTTTTATGCATGCCTGTATTTGAGTTTTAATATTTACTTGTAGATTGATGGTTTGGACTATTCTAGAAGAAATATTTTAGTTTTTTTATTTTAGTGATCAAAAGTGGTGATTGCAGCCATGAAGAATGTGATAAAAGTATGGAAGGTTGCTTGAGATGAAACTAGTTAAGTTTGGTCTGCTGGGCTATAGAATAGAATCTTGATCATTGTGAAGCATAGCTGGGAAATGTACGTTGCTTAGGCTAAAAACATGCAAGATATTTGTGTTTGATGTTGGAATTGTATGAGTTTAATACAATGCAGAAGAGAATGAATTTGACCGTAATATTTGGGGGCCTTTCTACTGTTAGAGTTTTGGGTGTGAAACCCTTGGCCTGTTAACTTTAGTTGATTGTCCCAACTTGGCAAATGAATTTTCAGTAATCATGCAGTTCTTTATATTTCCCAAATTGGATTGTCTTTGAAAGAGAAAATAATGATATTGTTTCATCTCACTTAAATATATGCAGTTATTTTATGTGTGATAAGGATTTGGTGGTGCAGGTTATGTTTATCTGCAATCACTGCCCTTTCGTTAAACACTTGAAGAAGGATATAGTGAAGCTCACAAATTTTTATATGAAGGTAGTTGAATCCATTTCCTTCTTATGTGGTTCCTTCATTTCCAATTGAACATGCCATGACTTAACAAATGATTATAGAAACACCATATTGAAGTCCATTTATGTTCTGCTACAGAAAGGACTTGCAGTTGTAGCAATATCTTCAAACTCAGTAGCTACTCATCCACAGGTCCTAATTAAACCCATTCTTTCAGATCAGAGCTGTGTTGAAGTTGTGGTATGATTTACCCAACATGTAATTGTTCTTCACAGGATGGACCAGACTTGATGGCAGAGGACGCCAAAATACTTAATTACCCTTTCCCTTATTTATATGATGAGGTATGCTAATGCTTGTCTCAACCTGATCCACACTATTTGAGTTTTTCTACTCCACTTCTGTTTTTTTTTTTTTTATTTCTATTTCCTGTTTGTTTGAAAGGAGTGAGATTAAAACGGATAAAAGGTAAAACAACTTTTCATGAAATGATTTTATTCCTTCACGTAGCCAGCAGCAACTATGCATGCTATTGTTTCATAGTATTTTCATAGGCAGCTCTTGTTTCTACCAAGAGAGACTAAAGAAGAAATGAACGCACAATTACAAGAGGTGAATTGGACATTTGTGACAGAGCTTTTCTTTTTTTATTTATTTATCATAATTAATTGGATGGTGATGATGAATGAAAGCCAGCCCATAGGATATGGTATTGAGTTATTTTTTTTGTTTTCTTTGATTGAGTTACAAAGCCTCCACGTTCTGTCAATAGTTGAACAGAGTTAGTCATTATTAAGTTTTGGAATATCCCTAAGTAATAAACTACTGGCTCCGGTTTTTGAAAAAAAGAAAGAGAAAATAAAATAAAATACAAGTCTTTGAATGTTACAAATGCAGGGATGTATATTCTTACAAAAGAGAGAATGCGGTAGATTGAAATTCTAATATTCATGTAGATGCAATAATATTATGTTATAAATTAAGTGTTTGTTTGGGAACACAGTTAAAACCGTGTTTTTCAAAAGTTTGAATTTTTGTTTTGCTTAAATTTTGTTTTTTGTTTTTGGATCGATTTAATGTGTTAATATAAAAAATGATTTTTAAAAAATAAAAAAACATTATGTTGATGTATTTTCGAGCAAAAAACATTTCGAAAAGCAACCACTATCAAACTTTCAAACACCCCCTAAACATGTAGCTTATTTTATTGTTTTGGAACAAATATATTACTTATCTGGGTTGAAATTGCTTGACTGCAGTCGCAAGAAGTAGCTCGAGACTTTGGAGCAGTTTGTACACCAGAGTTCTTCCTATTTAAAAAGGTACTCACAACCTTCAGTAATTGCTTTACGTGGGCATTTCAAGCATGTCACATGATTACATGCTCTTGTTTTTCTCTACCACTCAACACCCTTAAAACGTAACTTTCTATTCAGGAATGTCATATCATTGTGAATTGAGCCATAAGCACCCAACATCACAGTGCACGCAAGAGTGGTACTAAATTAATTTAATTCCATAGGATGGACGGAGACCATTTGAGCTGGTGTATCATGGCCTGTATGATGATTCCAGACCCAGTAATAATGTGCCTATCACTGGAAGGTTGGCTTTTTTTTGTTACAAATTCCATTTGAACTGATGTTATGTAATCTTGCAATTTCAAAGAAGATAAAGGTATTTATGTTTTGAATCACTTGTTAATAATTTGGTTCAGGGACTTAAGTCTTGCAATTGACTCTGTTCTTAGTGGCCAGCCAGTATCACCAGTTCAGAAACCCAGGTATATGGCATCTTGTTTTTCTTCTTTCCTAGATGTCTTTAAGTTCTCTTTCTGTAATAAGATGCCCAAAGTGATGGATTCTTGTTGCCAAACAGTGTTGGATGCAGCATAAAATGGCATCCTGGGGCGAAGTAACCTCCCATGTTGGGTTTCAGGATCAGAATCCAAAAGCCTGAATTTTGTTCTATGGTATGCTGTGTCTCCTTTCTGAGAATTCATAATCATTGTGATATTGATAGCCTATTATTGATTATTCTACAGCATCATGAATTTTTTCTGTCACCGCTGCTGTTTCTTTGTTATGCCTCCAGTGTTCTAATTCATCTTTGGACTCTTCCAAGAGCAGGACGCAAGGTTTAGCTTAACATGAGTAATTATATTGAGATATATGTGAAATATGATTTCATGACTTACGTAGGTTTACATTCCTATACATTTGTTATTTAAAAATAGAAATGAATAAAAAAGAGTGTATTTTGTAAGATGCAACTAATTTTATTTTTGATGGTAAAATGGAGAGGGAAAATTCCAGTGTCCATTCTTGTTGGTTTTATGGTGTCCGGATAATATGTGGGTGATGATTATATAGAAGATTGGAAAACTATGTAGATAAAACATAGTTTTCAAATTTATTTTTGATATTACTACATCAAAACACACAAACACACAATATGAAAATGATGAAAATAAAATTAATTTAAAAAAATTCAATTTTTTAAAACAAAAAAAATAAACAGGTTTTTATTAGAAATTATTATCCAGAAATTACAAGCTAGTAGGAGGAAGGATGAGTAAAAAGGGAGGGATTGGGTTTATCCAATCATATGACATTAAGGACAAGGAATTAAGGAGGGATTGGATGGACCTTCTCATCCGACTTCGTTTATAATTTTCAATCCTACAAATTTAGATGGACCGACTAGTATCATATCCTTTCATTGCTTTGTAATTTTTTTTTTAATCATGCTATCCCCATTAACTTATATATATATCTGAACTAATTTTTTGAAATCTTAAAATTAACAATTAAATAAATTTTTAATTATTTTAAAACTTATAGCACTCAAACTAATACTATCTAGAGAATAAATTCAGAATCTAAGTCACATACTTCAGATTTACTTTGTAATTTTGAATGCTTTCATGTGGGTGAACTGATTCTCTCATCTTCATCTTTTCACTTTATCCAATCCATCCCTCGTAGCAAACACAGCCGTAATTGCTTGTGTAGGTGAATGCATGAGTGTTCTCAACATCGTTGCTTAACAGTTGGGCAATTAGACACGAAAGTCATCAAAGAGTGATTGATCAATCGGGGGCCCTAAGGTATGCTTGGGTCCAGCTTACATCTCCTGATTAGGTTTGTTTTAGTTCTTGCATCACATTCCTTCCTTTAACTTCACATTCAAAAAAATAAATAAAAAATCCTAGTCAGGTGATTGGTTTGTTAAAATGCCCCAATCATGTTTTAAATTTTGAATTTCACTGGCACCAAATATCTTGGGCACACGGGTTACGGGGCTTAACCATATATAAAAACTAGTTTTGAGCTGTAAGGATTTAATATAGTACATGCAAGCTGATGTAGGATATCTTGCGTTTCTAAAAAAATATAAGTTTAAAGTATTCAGATACAAACTAGCTTGGTGACTGGAGTTATGTTATTAGTCTATTTATTTTTTCTTATTATAAAAAAGATATCAAAACAATTTAAATATTTTTTAAAAAGAGAAAAAATCTAAGATTCTAGTCGTTAAATTAGATGAAATTAATAAACTTGATTAATTTAATAACATGATTAGAAAATAAACTATTGATAACAAATAAATAGAGTAAAAAACAATAACAATTCAATACAAAAAATGGACAGCTTTCCAATATTATAAAATATATTTGTACAATATTTATAAAACATCTCAATAATTTTATTTGTACACTATTCATAAAACATCTAAGATCCAATTTTTTTTACCAGAAAAAAAAAAGTTCACGATATAGTTATATTTTTAAAGAAGTAAGAGAAATTTGATAACTAGGTTAAATCTTGATTAATTTAATAATATAATAAAAATATAAGACAATAACACAAAAATCTAAAAAATAATGTCAAATGACGAAATTAAAAAAAAGGACAAAAAAATTTCAATCATTGTTAACTTTTTAAATTGCATGAATAAAATGAAATTAAAAAAATACCATGCAAGATTACCCATTAAAAATCTTATAAAAAATCATTTTTTTAAAAAATTCAATCTATATTATTTTTTTAAAAAAATAAAACTCACATATAAATCATATCAACCTCTTTAAAAATTAAACGCATTTACTATCATTAAAAAATAATCGCAATCTAAAAAAAGACTAAATAAGCAAAACAAATAATAGAAAATAGGTATTAATTAAACTATATACCAAAAAATTATTTTTAAAAATTCATAAAAAATAAGGCATCAATTTAAAAAATCATTTTTTTAAAAAAGAAAAGAATTGGCCCCCATGCTTGGCCTATAAAACTACAACCTGCACATAAATCTTTTATTTTTTTCAAGTTTAATGGGGAGGATGACTCAAGATAAAAATGATGTGTCGTTTACTAAGCTCAAAATCTAGCTACTGGTGTGGCTAAAAAAATAGGATTTATTTTTTTACTAAAAAAATCTTTCCAATTCCTATTCTGTTTTTTAGGTGTTTTCAAGTTAAAAAGCATTCTAATCATCACCTCTCTTGTCATAATTTGACACAAAGAATGATTATTTTGGTGGTCGACATTATCACCGGTGACAACTTAATTTCTTTTTTTTTACATTGGAAGTCGACAACTCTCTCTCTTTTTTCCAATTAAAAAAGAATTGAAAATAAAAAAAAATGAATTTGGGTATCAAAATAAGATTTATGAAAATTACAGGAATTGATAACCTAATATCTCAAAAATATGAGTGGTGAAAATGGACTTCCACAACAAACTTCAAACTCATCCCTTATTCTTTATATTTTTTCAGTTTAGTTTTTTATCTTTTAATTCAATTTCTTCTCCTTAAAAAATATGAAATTTAAGGTTAATTTGGGCTCAAAATAACTAACTCACCCAAAATAAAAGATTGAGGATAGAAGTGAAAATAATAATAAAAAAAATAAATACTATTTTAATTCAAAGTGTATTGTGAAAGGATGAACAATAAATAAAAAAAGATAATTTCTTTTAATATATTGTATAAATAATAACATAAATTGGGTGGTATTCGGCTTCGAACATTTTTGAAATCCTGAATAGGATTTGCATGGTCTTTATTCTTGGACTGTTTTGCATTACAAGATTAATTTGCATGTTCTAGTAATATTATTGTGTTGTGCGATTTATGTTGTGAACATGCAGCCAGATTTTTTTGTTCCACTGTTGATTCCTGTTGCCACGTTGCTGTCGAAGGGCAAAACTCTATTCTGTTACTATGCGTCTTGATTCTTTGAATTATTTTCTTGCAGCAAGCATTCCATGTTTATATTTATGAATTAATTCACTGGTATTAACAAGTACTGCAGCAGGTTAAAACATTACTAACTCTTATGATTACTGGGAACACGTACAGCAGACGATAAATATGCTTTAACAGTATTATAGCAGTTGATATGTGGCGAGCGACACCTTTCATTTGATTTATTAATGTTACCAAGCGTGCTGTGTAAACCGTTTGCCTACTAGAAGCACCAACCATAATTGATCATTATTTTTTCTTTTTTTTTAAATTGCTTGTTCGTAAATATAAGAAGAAAACAATTAAGATGAAATTAGTGAAACATTACTGTTATTACTGAGGTTTGAATCGCGTACATGAAAAGCTCCATCGAACTAATTAACTAATGACTCACATTGCTGGTTACTTGCATTCTTAGCCATTAGAGCTTGATAGGGTTCTTGCAACTATACGTGGGCCTGACATGGTTTGCGATCACATGACTAGAGAGCAATGTATCCTTTCCGGAACATGGAGCGCATGAGATCTCTTTTGGATGGTCTTATGGGGGCGGTGGTCCGTCCGCGTCCCCATAATTTCACTGCCATGGCCCGGATTGTCACTGCCATGGCCCGGATCCCTATAGACAACCCCATAGGATCATAAGCTAAATTTCCTTTTACGTTGGTCCCAGGCTGAAAAGTGACTCTGATAACAAGGCCATGCTAATTGATATATTTGTACTGTAGCACTTTTGATTATTGTTTGCTTTCTGTGACCCTGCTGTCCATGGAAGCGGCTTCCTGGTGCTAAGATGACAGTCTGGGGGGCATGTTAGTTTCTCATAAACGAATTTTAGCTATCAGGGAAAAAAGAATAAACGTAGACGGCACCATTTCAGGTAGAAGATAGGCTACTATTCTCTTGACATTTTGGTCTCCTTGGTTGTGCGGCACATGCATCTCTTAGCAGTTATGAATGTTCTGATTGGGAGGAAATCGGAATAAAGAACATCTGAGTGAATCTAAGTGCATGTCTGAAAAATCTGAACTTCTTGAGAGGATCTATCAGAATCATTTTCTTTCATTTTTAACTACAGGATGGCGGAATTGGCAAACTGGGAAGTAGAACAACAATCTTTTACTCATAGCCTCGTCTTCTCTTTAGAAAGATGGCAATATGAACAGGGAACGCGCTCACTAATTGAATGAAGCCAAACTTGAATTAGGTAAAATAAACAGAACTTGTAGCCCTGGTGGTACTGCATATATCAATCTATACAAATTATTTTGTAGTTTGAAAAATAATCAATGAACTGAATGCAAGATTTTACAGAGCTACGGATTTATGAAGGTGGTCTAATTAGAGGTTCAGATGATCTGGAGAAACTAGAGGAGTGAACTGCTGCTTTTGGATTGGAAGTCGCTTCCATGCCACGATAGTTTGGTTTTTCAAAATCCTCATTTACATGTCTTATCTCCTTCAACATCGCTGTTACATCTTTCATGGTGGGTCGTTCTTCTGGTGAAGGGTTCACACACAAGAGGGCCACCCCAAGCACCTGAAGCATTTCTTGGAGTTGTGTACCTGATCGCAAAAGAAGTTGCGGGTCTAGGATTGTTGTCAATTCTGTTCTTTCTCGGAGTGCCTTGCTAACCCATGTGACAATGTGGACACCTTCAGGGATCCGGTCATCAGTAGGTTCTTTCCCTGTTAAAACCTCTAGGAGCACTACACCATAGCTGTACACATCACTTTTCTCTGTGATTCTCAGACGGTATCCATATTCTGCATTCACACATGGAAGGATGGTTACGTTTCGGAGTTACTGAATGCAGTGCAAATTCAGAATTTGTGACCTTTGAAATGTATTTAACATGTGAGCCCTAGCAAAGATGAGGAGTATCGGAATCCAATTATATTTTTCCAGGGATGATTTGAGTTCAAAAGAAAACCATTTGCGAAACTGATGCTAGAATTCTTCTGTAAAAGAAACCGTTAATTTTTCTTCTTGAAAAAGAAAATTAATATGAAGGTTGGGGACGTTACCAACAGCGTTTGAATTACTTTTTCCTGTGAAAAAATGTTGATAAACTAAACTACTGAAAACGGAAGTGCTCGTTATATTCACCTGGGGCAATGTATCCATAGGAACCTGCAACTACATTAGAAACTCTTGAACATTCTTCAGAATCAACAAGCTTTGCCAGCCCAAAATCTGCAAGAAAAGCTTCAGACTGTGGTCCAACCAAGATGTTATTAGTCTTGATGTCACGATGTACGATTGGAGGAATACAATCATGATGAAGATAAGCCAAGCCATGAGCTGCCCCCAGTATTATGTTGTATCTTGTATCCCAATCCAAGAATACCTTCTCATGGAGTAATCCAGCCAAACTCCCCTTGCTGATGTAGTCAAACAAGAGCAACCTAGTTTTTCCGTTGTTACAGCATCCTAGAAGCCTCACTATATTTTTATGCCGTATTGATCCAAGAGCTCTAACCTCGGCAGAAAACAAGTCTCTCTCTGGAACCTCACCATTCTTCAGCGGCCAGAACTTTTTCACAGCAATGACCTGTTTCATTGGAGTCTCGACACGATAAACCACGCCTGAAACACCCTTCCCAACAATGTTTGAATCTGAGAGCTTTGTCACAATATCATTTACAGAGAAGTTAAGCTTTTGAAATGGGGTGATATCCCACTCCAAATTGTCCTCTTCATCTTTCCTCCCGAAAGCAGCTCCACGAATTCTGGTAAAAAGAAGTCCTCCAAGAAGCACAATCAACAAGGTCACTGTTACGCTGAGAAGAGTGCACACAACAAGGTTTCTGGTGGAGTACTTGCCATGGTCACTTCCATCCATGTGACACTTGTTTCTGTTAATGCAGAGCTCTTGATTGCCAGCATATGCGGAGGCAGGGAGATCATGGAAGAGCTTGGTATCAGGAAGCAAACCTGAAAAGTTGTTGTGCGAGACATTGAGAGAAACAAGATTGTCAAGACTGCCTAAGACTGTCAGCGTTCCTGTGAGCATGTTGTGCGAGAGATCTAGGTTGGCAAGATTTGAGAGATTCGCGAAGCTTTCAGGAATAGAGCCCGTTAGAGAATTCCTACTCAAATTCAAGAGGATGTCTAGCCCTTGCAATCCACCTATCTCATCTGGGATTGAACCAGTGAATCTGTTGCTGCTCATATCTAACAGCTGCAGATCCCTACACAGGCCAAGTGACTTCGGGATAGAACCAGTAATGTAGTTTTCACTGATTACCAGTTTGTTTAAGGATGTAAGCATGCCAAAGTTATCAGGTACGGATCCTGCTATAGAGTTCTTGGAAAGGTCTAACACGTTTAGACCAACAAGAAACTCGATAGATGTGGGAATGGTTCCATGGAGCCTATTGCTGTGCAAATCAACCATTTCTAGCTGAGTGCAGTTACCAATCTCTGGAGGGATTTCTCCAGTAAATTGATTATCTGACAATTCGAGGAAGCTCAATCTATGTAAGAGACCTATTTCTGGGGGAAGTTGACCAGTAAAGTTGTTTGATCCTAATCGTAAACGGATCAAACCAATGCAATTACCAAGATCTGGTGGGATTTCACCTGATAATCCATTTGATATCAGAAGCAATTGACTTAAGTTCTTGAGATGGAACAGAGAATGTGGAATTGAGCCAGTAAGGAAATTGTGTGAAAGATCCAATGCTTGAAGTTTCTCACATTTGGCTAGTTCCGCAGGGATGCTTTCATGGAGCTGGTTCTGCCATGCAAAAAAAATTAAAAGCTCCTTCAGTTGGCCAATGGCAGGTGGAATCTCGCCAGTGAATCTGTTGTTATCCAGTTCAAGCTGCTTCAGGCCGAAAAAGTTGCCAACAAAAGGCGGGATTTCTCCTGTAAGGTAATTGTCTGATAAAAGAAGCTCCTCCAATGCATTCAAATTGGCAAGAGACCCTGGAATCTGACCACTTAGAGAATTCATCGAGAGATCAATAACTTCCAAAGCCAAACAATTGCCTAGAGCATCTGGAATGCTCCCGGTTAGATTGTTCTGCCATAACAACAACCTCTTGAGATTTGTCAACAAAGCCAATTCATCAGGAATCCTGCCTGAAATTTGGTTTCCGTAAAGATAGAGATGCTCCATCGCTGAGCAGTTGCCAATATCTGCTGGAATGCTGCCTGTAAGTTTAGCTGTGTAGACCGAAAGAGTCTCAAGATGCTTCAGTTCTCCTAAAATACTTGGAATCTGTCCTGAAATCCCAGTATCTGCAAGACCCAAAAACGAGAGTTCTTTGCAGTTGGATATCTGCATTGGGATTTCGCCATAAATTCCCGGGTTACCACCTGCTCGAAAGGTCTTCAAAGCTAACAATTGGCCTATTTCTGCAGGAATCTTTCCGGAGAGCTGGTTATCAAACAGTTCCAGCTGTCTAAGCCTTGAACAGTTTCCTATTTCTTTTGGAATCTCACCATGCAATGAATTTGTATTCAGAGCAAGTAACTTCAATTGAGATAGTCTCCCAATTTCTGCTGGGATGTCTCCAGTCAAAGAATTGAAACTGAGGTCTAAGGTGCTCAGCGAGGACAGGTTTCCTATCGACGGTGGAATTTCTCCACTGAGATTTGCATTTGAAAGGACGAGAGTTGTGAGATGGTTAAAGGAGAGTAGCTGGGTAGGGAAGCTGGTAGGCAGGTTGATGGAAGTGATTGTTATTCCCGAGACAAAACCATTACTAGAACATCTAACATAATCCCATTTGCATGGATTTTTGTGGCTTGGATCCCATGTTGAGAAGAAAGTAGTTGAAAGAGAAGAATTAAACGTTGAAAGCCATGAAAGTAGACAATGACCTTCTTGGTTCAAGGCAGAGATGGCTGGAAAGATAGAGATGTTAAGAAACAAGAGAAAAATGGTGATTGCGTTGCTTGACATCATGAGGTTAGTACTCCCTGCTACTGTGCAATCTCATTTAATTATAGCACACCAGTCTCTCAAATTCTTGTTTGTGTTCTTTTATGACCGTGGAGTATTAAAATGCCCTTGCTTTATTCCACATTTACTCACTGTCTGTAGACTAGAGATCCTCTGCTGTTCTAATGATAACTCAATGTGTTTGTAATTTTGTATTGGAGGGATGGATACAGATACAGTACAATTCTAGCTTCCAGAATATGTTTTGGGCCTTCTTGCTTGTCTTTCTCCAAATTTTACTGTGTAAGTGTAATTTGAAATAATATACATTACATAGAATTATTTAATAGATAATTTTTTAATATTCACCAACTCTATTCTAATTAATAAAATTAAATATAAAATAATGTTAATTTGTATAAATTTCATTCTAACTCGAAAAAAGAAACCTTGCTTAATAATTTAATCCCTTACCTTAAACAATTTCACAAGTGTTAATCTTGAACACCATCTATGAAAAACCTGGTACTTTGAGACACTTCAAATTTTATTTAGTTCCATGATGCTGCATGACAACAGGATGCTAAATGGAATCTTAATCTAGAAACATGTTCATCAGATAGATTTAAGGAGTGAAAATGATGTCATTGTATTATATATGCACTCGTATTCTTTGAAGTTTTTGTCATAAATTATGGTGAAAATAACTTGAAAAGTTAAACAAGACATTTCTGTGATTAAGACTACATAAGTCGATCATTTCGCTTGCACGTACCTTAATTTTATTTCATTAGAATTGATTCTTACATCGGCCCAGGGATCGGTGAAGTTCATATCTAAATAAAATACATGGTGATCATGTCTGTTAAAATTTCCTTATATGTGCAGGATAAATGTCTGATATCAGATTTTCATTTTCAGTGGTTCTCGTACAATGATTGTTCATCCTTTTGAGTTAAGATGCACTTACAATACAGATTGTGAAAGGGACAAGCAGCAAAAGGAGGTGGACACCACAACCTCTTCTGAAATATAATTATATGTGGTAAGCTCTCCATGTCAGTTTGTATGGGATTAAAAAAGAAAAGGTGTTCGGATCCTCGCCTCATTCCGACAGAACCTATGTCTCTTTCCGTGCATGAACCTTCTCATGGACCTAATGGCTTAATAACAGAGAAGGTAGCTCGACTTCGGTGTCCTTCGCCCTCATTTGTTGGTGCAATATTTGCAAACTGCCTCCCTCGTTTGTTAATCAGCTCTTCATTTTAATTGATTTATGGCCTTAATGCTTTTGTGCTGATACCTAATTCTCCCGTGGACATTGCTTGTTTAAATTTCCAATAATCTTGGGTGTAAAGCTTGCCTTACGTCTTCTCTTTATTTCCCATGCGTTATCGTCATGGTAACATTGCACTGGGGATGAATAAAAATTACAGTTTGGGCTGCAATTCGTTTAATTGGAGAGTCAATTCATGCCATCGCCTCACTCATTAAAGCTAGCTATGGTGTGCCACTTGAACATCTTATAATTATTGGTTGTCTCGTCATAATTATAAATGTGATCAGAGCGTGGATCTATGTGGAAACGTACCATAATCTGGAAACTGTGGAAATTATCTCTTTTTTGGACCCCTCGAAGAAAATAAATTGCTTCCTGCTATCTTAATGACTTTGTATATGAGTCAATCCAATGTCTGCCCGACAATGACAGCGGTCATGTGAAAAATATAATCTTGATCTACCAGTCTTCTACAATTATATAGATCCTCAAAACTTAAAAAATTTATATTTTTTATCAAAAAATTTTATGTTAAAAAACATCAATTAAACCTCCTGCATTATCAAATTATCAGATTAATATATACACCAATACACCATAATATCCAAAAACACTTCTTTAATATATTAATTATCAAATTCCCAATTAAAAATAATAAAAATGAGAGATACTTACATGTTTCTTCAAATCCTTTTTAAAACTCAAAAGATTAAGTTTAGATAGAGCTGAATTTCTTGGTATTGTTGAAAGAAAAGTCATAGCAGGGAAGGAAAAGAGAAGAAAAGAAAAACAAATTATCTGGCAAAAATTCTCTTTAAATATATAAATTAGATTGTGTTCTTAGATTTGAGCTAGATTAGGATTCGGATCTAATGAGCTAAAACATGTATCTTAAATGGAAAGAGAAAAATAGATTCAAGTGATCAATAGTATATAAAGTCTTTTTTGGAGTTCCGAATAAGTTCATCGTTCAATCATGAAATCCCGATGATAACACCTCCTCGTCAAAAGCGGATTTGTTCATTTTAAAATCTCAGGATACTTAGGGACATCAGTCTGGTTAATTGAAGTAATTTACTTATGATCATAACCTTTAAAGATGACAGCGACGACGACAAGGACTGATTCCTATTACAAATTTACAAGAACGTTGCTTTAGATATCTATTCCATTCAATATTTGTTTGCTTCCAACAGAAGAGAAGTTACTGAATAACTTCTTGGAATTTATGGATGCTGCTCAAGATCTTCAAATATTTGTTTTTCAAAATAGTGTCAAAATAAACGAAAATGCGTTGTGCCCTTCATTTGTAATATAACCTAAGCAAATCTTTTCTGCTATCAATTTATGGATAAGTTTGCAGGGGAAACCACAATGAACATCGTAACTTCCAACTACCAAATCTTTGCTAGATATATGTCGCATAATTTAGCTCCAAAATCAAGCGATGGCCCAACAAGAAGACATGAAGGGAAATAACTTAGAAATATAAGAGAACAAACAAATGAAAAAAGGAGGAGGAAAAGGAACTCTCATTCATGTGGGTCTTGCATATATAGATGTCTAGTGACCTGATTTGAAGAAGGAAAGTAAGCTAGATTAATTAATTGTGAAAGGATAATATGGCTCATGGCTGGAATAAGTTTTCGGTTCAAAAATATGGCTGGAATAAGCCGTGGAAGGTGGGGCAAGCGATCCCTCCCAACCATCGCTAGTGGTCTAACTATTTTTGCCGTATTTTATTATTTGGATTGGTGCTTTGATACGACCCATCATTTTTTTCCGGAGAAATTTATCGGATTTTTTTTTTTTAAAAGGGAAAAGTAGAAATAGCAACACTAATATATATCGAAGAAGGTTTACTGTATAATAAAATAATTATTTCAGATCTTATATAAAACAATTATACTATTTTTTAATTCTGTAACGACACTTTGGAAGAGGGAAATGGCAATTTGTTATTTATTTAAGAAAGAATACGAATTTGATTTATAAATGAAAGTAAAAATAACAAAAATAATAATATAAAATAAATATGATTACATGATGAGTAATTTGAACTTGGGGTCGCCTCTACAGAGGAGCTATAATATCAATACAACTAGAACTTGTAAATTGCACCTGAAAAAAGTAGGAAATTATAGGACAATAATTGAGCATCTAGACACCAAAAGTAAAAATAAATAAAAAATAAAAAATAAAAAATAAAAAATAAAAAATCTGTGAACGAAATAAAGTGTCCCAGCCAGTGAAATGCATCAGGGTCCAGTCCTTCTAAGCAAAACTCTAAAATGCATGGTAAATTTATTGTAGTATAATATAATTTAACGTGGATTGCTATAAAAAATTTATATTTACGTTCCTTGTTGGGAAAAAATGAAAGGTTGGGATATAAAGGAATTTTTTTTTTATTGATGAACTAGTCATTAAAAGATTGAATAAGAATATTGTTATTTTTATAAATTATTTTATACAATAAAAATGCTTTTTTACCCCTAAGATCAACGGAATCTAAACCCCTTAAACAATGAGTTTTTTTTTTTTACTTTACACGAACTTTAAATTAAATAAAATATTTCATTGCTATTAGATAAGATAAAATAGCTTTTATGCCTTCAAGGATGTTTTTGTATTTTTATATTAGTTTATTTGTTATTTCCTAAGTTATGAGAGGTATTTTTTAGTAATTTAACATTTATTTTTAATATTAATTTTTAAAAAAGATACTAGTGTGTTTTTTCAAGTGTCGTTGTATTGGTGACATCTGTGATCTTTCAATGAGATGTGCGACGCCATCATTTCTTATAAAATAACTTTTTGTCGTGTCATATGAAGCGCTTTCACGTGCTCTTGTTTTTAATGTGGAGCGTGTCGGTGGTAGTTTGATGATTTGTCATCGATAATTGTTTCTTTTTTTTTTTCTTCCTATTTTTTTCTCTCTTCTAGTTAAAGTGAATATTTGTCCTTTTCTTTTGGTTTTTCAATTTTAGTATTTATGTTTAATTGCTTATTTTCATCCTTCACCGTTTTATAAATTTTTTTTATGTTTTCAATTTAGTTCTTAAATTACAATTTGTCATATATTATTTTTGTCAATTTAGTCCTTATTCATTTAATTTTTCTTTTTTATCTATGGATCTTTTGTTAAATTTTTATTAACATTCAATTTCATCCTTCAATCAAACTTTATTTTTTTTTTAATTATTTATCCTTCATTCTTTTGATTTGTCTTTTTTACTTTTTTTAATTGTTTTTTTCTTCCTGATTTAACCCTGTAATTTATTTTTTAAATGCCCTTAAATTTATTTTTGGTTTTGATTTCCACCCTTATTTTTTAATTAATTTATTTATGTGGTTGGATTTTTTTTTTCCCATATACATCCTTCAGTATTTGATTTATTTGAGATTGAACTTTAAGGTTATTCATTTGTGATCCTTCTAGTTTAATAACATGGGTCACACATTTTAAGTGTTAATATGGTTATTATTTTTTTTCTCATTATATTTTGTGATTTTATCATCTATATTATTTAAAAAAAATTATTTTGTGGTTACCTTCATTTTTTTTTTGTCAGCTTATCTCCATCTCATTATTTAAATCATGAGTTTTGCAAGTTGTTTTTGAATAAAGGTTTTTTTTAAAAAAAAAGATATTTTGTTTTTGTGTTTAATTTTTGCTGATTTTTTATTTTATTTTATACAAGTATGCTTTGTTTTGTACAAAAAATAATTATTTTGAAATAATATTTCTTATATGTTCGGTCATGCATATTGTTTTTCCTTTCTTTTATTCACTCTATTTTATCTATGTTTTTATTTCTATTATATTTTATTGATTTTAATAAATAAATTTAGTGGATACAAACAGATAAATGTCTCATTTTATGAAATTAAATATCTTAATCTATGTCCATCTTTTTTTTAGTTATTATTAACAATTTTATTTATTTATTTACATAGATAATTATTAGTTGTTTGGATAAATTTTTCAATTTATACTTATAATTTATATTTTGTAAAAAAATATTAAAATAATCTATATAATCAATATTGTTTTTAGAAGGAAAAATTACGACCCACTATAAAACGCATATCAAATCAACTTTTTAGTTGCTATATAATTAATATTTTTTTCACCTTTATTTTTTAGATTATTTTGTGTAATTGATTTTTTTTTCTTGATTTATCTTTTGACATTTGATTTGTTTGAGAGTTGACTTCATAAGATCTTATTGCTTTGCATATGTTTTTTTTAATATTTTTAAAGATGTTATGCTAATTCATTTAGAATCCTTTTTTGGATTTTATACAAATGAAGTTTATTTTTTAAAATAAAAAAATATTTATTTTTAAATAATATTGCTGATGTGTTTGACCTTTCATAATATGTTTTTTCAAAGATGAATTTATTTAGTCAATTTTATTTGTGTTTAGTTTTTAAGTCATGAATTTTTTAAGTTGTGAATTTATTTTTTTATTGATTTCAATAAATAAATTTAGTAAACACAATCAAGTGAATGTCTCATTTTATGTGATTGAATATATTGATTTACATTCATCTCTTAATCTTATCAATTTCTCTTTTGGTTATTGTTAATGATTTTTTTCCTATTTATTTATATAAATAATTATTAATTTACTTAATGAGATAATAGAATAGGCTTTTCAATTTATATTTTAAATTTTTTATGTTAAAAAATACATTGAAGCAACCTATATAGCCAGTATTTTTTTTGAAAAAAATCATGACCTCCGG
Source organism: Populus euphratica (assembly GCF_000495115.2). Lineage (NCBI taxonomy): Eukaryota > Viridiplantae > Streptophyta > Magnoliopsida > Malpighiales > Salicaceae > Populus > Populus euphratica. The sequence continues at coordinate 41,832 of NW_011499958.1, forward strand.
CGAAGCACGAGTTAAATGGCTAGTGCATATACTAAGACACCAATTGTTTTTACAATGCAAAAATATTTTTGAAAAAACTTTAAATTTTTTTTTCAAAATTTTTTTTTAGTGTATTTAGATTATATTGATGTGCTAGTATTTATTTTTAAAAAAAAATATTATTTTAATGTATTATTAGATAAAATATATTTTAAAAAGCAACCATTACCATAATATTAAATATTTTATGAGTGAGAAAACATGGGTATGAATTAGGCAATTCAAGAGCATAATGATTTTTCTTGTTCAAACATATTCAATATGGTGATGGTGTTGTTGCAACTAGATATTGTGTGTTTGACATAGTAGTAATTTTTGTAATTATGGTTTTTAAAAAATATTTTTAAATATAATTTAAATAAATGTATATTTAGTTTAATCATTGTGAGATGAATTTTTACATGTAAAATAATAATAATAAACAGATCTTCAATGAAAAACATGTTATTTTAGTTTTTATAAAACCAGAATTTACAAAGCAATTTTGTATTGGATACAATGCAAAAAACAGTAGCTATTTATCTGAGCAAACAATTTTTTTTGTTGGATAAAAAAGCAGAAGCTACAATCTCTTGGTGTTATACGTCTGGGGCCATGATACAAGTTGTAATACTCACAACACATGCAAGTAATAACAGTAAACAGATCAATCAGAAGGAGTGCTTCCAGAGCTGGCAGCAGTCAGGGAACTTCTGTTGATCTAAATCACAGATCAAGGGAGTTGCAGGGAAGTGGCAGCAGTACAGACGTTTTCGTCAACTATAAATGTGTTTTCAGCGTATCTACTTGCATTTTCGACTCGTGGCCTTGTATCACTTTACTTATTTGTGTTATGATCTCTGGAAGTTCTAAGTTCGAACAAATATTTGTGTAGAATCCACAACTCGAATATATCAAATATCAAAGATAAGATTAGAAGGCAGCACGTGCTAAGCCCCGAAACTATATCCTTATGGGCTTGACTACTCCTGTACGTGTTTAAACCAAATTAACCGTGGCTGCTAGCTTCTTTTTCTAGTGCGAGATTCAGGCCTTGGGGCCCCGGGTTGTTCTTACAGAAAGATGGATGGTGCTTCTTCTTCTTTTTTCTTTTTTTCTTTTCACCCTTTGTCAAGGTGATTTTACACGTTGTGAAAAAGAGATTCCGAGTAACATCTTGTCCCCCATTATGACATCACTTCACCAGTGTATATTAAGCTCATTACCCTCACAAAGCTTGTAATAGAAAGTGGTGTTGTAAACTTAGAGAGTGGCATCATCGTTTCCCTATTGTTTGGACCTTGGTGTACGCATGGAATATGATATATAAAAAGCAATTCTGATTTCATCTTATGTTTTATATATATGTACTCACCAAACGCATCCTAATTGTACAATCGTGATACATGCTAATCTTTGACTTTCTCTGTTTGCGTTGCTATTACACCTATTTTCTCATGCCGAAAGAAAAGGCATAGCATCTGCTTTGCCTCACTAGCAATCTTGGAATGCCGCGGTGCTAGATGCCAAGACCCTCAATCAAGCGATAAAAGAAATGACATTTACTTCCATTTCCCTCTATATATATCTCTATCTGTCCGAGCTTGTCGTAAATCTTCAGCTCTTACACTGAGTCATGGCATCTATGATTCATTACAATTTAGGTGCTGGCATTAGTCTTACAAAAACCCTGAATAGCAAATTTTCTGCAGTCCAGCCAAATAATATTGCTAATGCAAGGCATTTGAGCAACCTAGCAGTCACCAGTAATGTCCATTCTCCTATCCCCAAGTTCACATTTCCTCAACAATCATTAGCAACAAAAAGGCAACTAAATGTTGCAGCAAAGAGCAAACAGGATCAATGGAAACTGCAGTGCAGTGACTGTACACCTGGTTTCACATCGGATTTCTTTGATGATATTGGCATCCTGATCCACAGGTTCTTCTATGCCATCAATTCGAGAAACGACGAACAATTACTGGAGGATGTTCTCTCGTATGACTGCGTGTTTAAGGACTTAATTTTTCAGATTGCTTTCGATGGAGAACAGGTCAGTACATTTTAGTACAACATCTTTTCTCCAAGCTGTTCGTTTTCTCGATGTGACAATGTACCAGATATTTGCCTCAAATACTCAGTCAAGATTTATTGTAGAAATTTAATGCAAGTATATCAAGTAATTCACAACGAATATAATACCGACGGTTCAATATTTTAATATGTAGAAGATTTTCACTATGTTGTAAATATTCTGCTGTATTTACTCTGCAATATTTCTTTCATTCTTTAGCTCTTGATCATGGGCACTAATTAAGCTTGTATTTTGTATCTACAGACCTAAATGAATTGAGTCAAAAAAAGTCTCGCAATCTATTTTTTTTTACTTGCAATATATCACAACATCCCTGAATGTTAACAGTTTAGGCTGGGCATTTACAGAGTATCATACAATTTCTTCGGAAGGTAATGAAGGCAATGGGGCCTCATATTCGTTTCAAGATTGAAAGGGTGCAACCTAGGAATGAATTGCAGGCTGCAACTGCTTTCTTGCATCTAGGTGAACGCCACGGCCACAAGCTCTTTTCAATTACTCAAATTCAATAGTTAGATTTTACCATTATTAATTAGATACAACAGCTTTTCTTTTACCTTGACCTCTTGGAAATATATCTATATCTAATTATCTATATGTGCGCGCGTAAGCTAGATTCAACTGTTAAACTATTTTGTTCCTTTTCAGAGTGGAATAATCAAGTTATACCCTTCACCAGATTTTGCACTGACTTTGAATGCGAGTTTGGCCAAAAACCCTTGATCAGGTGCGCAATAATTTGATTGAAATATTTTTTTTTTACTCCATGTTTTAGTATAATGGTAATCTGTATCAATTAATCTGGAAGGAAGGGCTCTTATTGTTTGAATTGAATTTCTCGATGGTCTCAAGGAACAGCTGATCGATTTATAAACTGATCAGAACTAGTAATCTTGAAGGAGATTTCACTTCATAAGCACGGATATAATTTTAAGATGGGTCGGAAAGAATGCCGAGAAATGGACGAGATCCATTTGTTCTCCAATGGCCAAGATAAAATGGGCCGTCCAAGCAAACATAAGAGAGCAAATGAAATAGTCCCATCATCTCTACTTGCATGTTTTTTTTTCCCTCTCTAAATTCTAAGTTCAAAAAAAAAAAACTCAGGTGATTAAGAACTTTTACGCGTTAATTAAAGATTTTCAACTGACCAAGGAAGACTATGAACATGTGTAGTGAAATCACAGTAGTGAAAGAACAAGGCGAAGTCGTAGATGTTAACATTATGCTGGTATGAGCAGTTGATCATTTTTTACTTCCTCATAATTTCTCCATTCTCTTTGCATATGTACAATCACACGCGTGTATAGCTGCGTTTCTTATGTTGTTTCTTATGTAAATTCGCAGAAACTTTTGAAGGCAGCAAGTACCATATTTGACATGTTCCCAGATCAAACCAGGAGTAAGCAGAAGTTCTTTGATGGGATAAACACAAATTATCATTATTTATACTCTTTCGAAGATTTTTTTCAATTTATATGCTTCAATTTTCTTACATTTATTCCAAATACTAATGACATGTTACAGTACTTGTTTAAATACTCTTGAAAAACATGTTACCGGAATACTTAATCAATACTAATTTTTAAAGGTTCAGAAAACTAAATAGCAAAAAAAATGAAGGCTGAATTAATATCAAGATATTGTCATAAAAAATATAATTTTTCACAAAAATATCCTCCAAAACACCCTTTTTTGTACGAGAAATATTCTTACTACTTTTAAATTCACTCCCTCAATAGTAAGACGATTTTGGATTAAAAAAAAAAGGTTATCCCTATGTTTCAAACTTTTGAATTAGTTTATATTTCTTTAATATTTTAAAAGGGTTATTATAATGACTAATTTCTCATAATTTCTTTTGCAGAGCTGCTATCGGAATTGAACGAATAATAAAGATGGTTTTGGAGATATTTGGAGGATATTCGAAGTTATTTAACTCGATATGGATCCATTATCTTGCCGTGATCTACATGCAGTGGCAGATTCAAGATATCAAATTCGGAAGAACCGTGTATTATATAATCCACTGGATTGTCGGTTAAATTAATCTACTGTAAGAATAAACAAATTAAGTAATATGTGTCACTAGAGGATAATTTTCTAGTTGCTTGAAAGATTTTATTTGATTGTGTGGTGCAAGAGGGATATTTGTTTTCTTCAGAATTTTTTAAATTATTTCATATTTTTCGATTTTGCACATGCTATTTTTTAAATGAAAACTAAATATTTGTTCCGAAAAATAGGTAAGTATATACGCTAGATTAAACGACGTGCCATTTTTCATTTACCTTTACAAAATCTAGTTCGTAAATATTTATGTTGCAAATCGCATAGCATATGCTATACAGTAATACGTTTTTGTAAAATTCTTGACATGTACCGTCTGAAAATTGGAAAATCTTTAATAGCAGACTAAATTGAAGAATTATAATACTTCGGGGAGAAGTTTTTTAATTTGAATAACTGCTTTGATAACTAATTTTTTTGCCAACTAATCTTATGTTTATCAAAAAAAGAATTGACAAAAGATGTTAATTCTAGTTAATTTAGCTCATAAAATCACTTGATGCTTTGCCAAATAACCTTATCTAATTACGATTACATTTTACCCGACTATCTATAGGTATAAGATTTTCTGAGTGGGGGTATATATATATAACCCATGTTTTGCTTAAAAAACATCAAAAGTGACAATTGAAAAACTTATATATACATCTAATAAATTAAATAAATTAAAAATTATATATGTTAATATCATTAACAATAAATAAAAATAAAAATTAGATATAAACCAAGATATTTGACATTGCAATTCTAATCTTTGACAAGATTGTGTTTTATGACTTTGTTCACGAAAATCAACTTTTTATTTAATTAAATGATAATAAAAATAGATACACATGAAATTTATTAAATAAAATAAAAGGTAAAAAAAATATTATACAAGTTTACACATATTTAAAATATTATTTAAAAATAAATAATTTTTAATTTATTAAAATAATTTTTTTATATAAAACATAAAAAAATTATAGATGAATTAGAACAATTTATCAAAAAATTAAATGCATACAAAATAACTAAAACATAATTATTATTTAAAAGAGGCTAGATTAACAAAATAAAAGAAAGAATGCATATTAATTTAAATATAAATTTAAAAATTATTTTGATAAAACACATTTTAAAAAAAAATTAATTAAAAAATATTTATATATAAAAAAAGCTAGTCATTGTTAGGCCTAGCACATCTAGTAAGGGCTTACTTGCAAAAGCAAGACCACGTGCTTGCAAAAGTAGGACCATGTGCTTGAACTCTTAATTTTTATTTTATTTGTAATGAGATATATATTTGCTTTAATTATTTTTAAAATAAAAATTAGTTAAATGACATATTGTTTGATATGACTTAGTTTCTAGCCATCAAAGTAGATAAAAAGTATGGGGAGAAATTTTTTAGATCTAAAATTTAATTTTTTAAAATATCTTTTACTTATAACATATAGAAAATATCATAAATAACTTGATAAACTTATTTATAATTTTAATAAATAAAAAAAAAATTATCTCAAAATTTAAAATTAAAAATTACCAAGCTCATATATTTACTCGTATTATTGCTGGATTCTAGTGGCTTCCTCTCATCACTCTTAAACCAAGGAGGAAAAAATAATGCAAATAGAGTTTGATGTGAAAATTAATTTTACTCTTAGATTTAAAAATCTAAAGGAAGCAATATTTATAATTTGAATGTATAGAGATTACAATTAATATTTCATCCAAACTTTTTTAAAATCACTCATTCCCTTGTGTTTTGCATTCTAATATCATATATTTTAATTTTAATTTTTTTCAAGACTTATAATTTAGTTCAATAAAGATCAAATTAAAATAAAAAATACCGTAAATAATTGGATAAGAGTGTCATGTGAGGTAACCACTGTGCATTTTTCATAGTGAATTCCCCACGTATCTTAGATTTATAGTTAATTTATAAAATCAATATACCAAATATTATTAGCACCAAGAAAAAAATGATGAATGGAACACAAGAACAGAGAACAACAGGGACTCGAAAACACGAACCCCAACACCAAGATACCATGGAACTAAAGATTATACAGAAAACCAGTACCCAATATAATCAAAACAAATCAGCATCATTTCTCAATACTCCACCAATTCCAACAGGATCTGGTTTATCCAAGGAGGATATATCTTTTGATTAATACATTTAATTATACTATCAGCAGAACCCACAACTCACAGAACCGAGCCAAATCTTTCAAATAGAATAGTTTACAAGATGATGATCAACTGATTCCTTCAATATTAAAAAAAGGGCAATAGATTGGAGAAACAAGAAGAATGCCTCTGTGAAGAAGATATATACGCAGCTAGATCTTTCCAAAAACCAATGAACTTTTAACTGAACTTGTTTATATTTTTAGGTAAGAGATGGAGTTGTTTAATATTTTACTGTGATAGTCAAATTCAGTCCGACTTTTCCTTCCTTCTAAGTTCTAACATTATTAACTAAGTATGAATGTAAAAAACTAAGAATCAAAAAAGAATTTTGATTGACATAGGGGAAAATGATTTGAAAATTATTTCTGCTAAATAATATAGGCAATCGCTTATTTTTGCTGCGGAAATGCATTTTTCTTCATCGGCCCGTTTCTAGTGTATTTTTTTGGCCCAATTGACTTGAGATCTGCACTAGTTTAGGATATGATTTCTGCTGGGGCAATGCTTTTCTGTTTTTCCTCTGTCCATTTTCTGGAGTGTATTATTTTCTCAGCCCAATCGACCTTGAGATATTACCTGGTCTAGGACATGAGTTATCGGGTTAATAGTTAACTTAATTTTATGATTTGTTTAAAATAATATTGTCTTAATATTTTTTTAAATATTGATTTTGACTTGAATAGATCCATCCGGGTCAACAAGTAAAAAATCTAACTTGTAAAATCACATTAATTTAATCAGGTCAATGTAAAAATGAAACCTAATCTTTAAAATAAAACCCAGTCTAAATAAGATTTTGGGTCAACTCCTCAGGCTTTAGTAACTGTGCATGTACGGTTCTCCTTAAGCCACGTATAAATGATTCCTCCATGTAGGATACAATGCTGGTTTAATTATAGAACTCTACTTTTCGAACTCTCGTTTTGACACTGCAAAATCTTTTTCGTCGTCCATTACAGCCAAATCAATAACAAAGAGAAAACAAAGTAAATATCTCTAATATCTTTTCATTTCATTCTCACATGCCATAATCTTTCATTTTCATGGGTATTTAACAGTAAATCTTGCTTCTGTAAAGAAGAACAAGATCATAAAATACAAAATCGAAAAAGGTTAATATATAGTAAAGTATGTATCAAGGTCTTGGATAAACCTCAAACCCCGAGAGATCAAAAGAACTCCAATTATTGTCGCTGGTAAAATTGGCTGAAATCTTTAGACGATCATCCACTGAAAATGAATCAAAATCTTGCAATTGTACCATGGGTTGCCAATTAGGAACATTAGGCAAGGTTGCATCATCTGACCACAAAGCATCTTGCACAATTTCATCGATCAGTAAATTTTGCAACCCAAATGCATTCATGTCTTGACTTTCCATGAGTTCTTGAAATCTCTCCTCTTCAAATTGTTGCTTCTCTCCTACAAGCACCTGAGATCTCCCTTCAAGTAAATTGGATTCTTGGGCCAGATCAGATCGCTTCAGGCTTTCCATCATCGGATCATTTTGGTAGCTGTCTGATATTGGGGTTGAAGAATTCGATATATTAACCAACTCACTGCCCTCATCACGCAATTCTTCACCAATAAACTCGGGCCCATAACTCAAGTCTTGATTCAAGAACTTAGAGAAAACAGCAGCTAGATCAATATCGGAGCCGTTGGCTCCATCTTGTTGAGCCACTGAGTCTTTATTCGAGGAACAAGCTAATGTCTCATTAGCCCTACTATAATCAAGCGAAACAGAAGCACGTTCATTCTGCAAGATCTTAGAGGACCGCGCTCTGCGATACTTGCGACAACCACCACCTACAGGAACATTTCTTAGCGACCCTCCTTTAGTCCAATACCTTCTACAACCCTTACAAAAATACCTAGGCTGTGACAAGCTGTAGTTGTTGTAGTAGCAGAATTTCGTGTTCGGAGAAGCACAACGAGGGCAATTTGGAGCAACTTCGATTTTGGATTTCCATTTTCTCTCCATTGGCAATGGCCTAGGAGGGCATTGAAACATCATCTGGTCACCAGCAGAGTACATGCTCGTAAGCAGTACTGTATATCTCTTTTTTGTTTGATCTGGTTAGAGATATGGAAGGAAAGGGAGAGATTTGGGGTGATATAAGAGGATGTGTATTGGTGTGATATTGTGTGAGAGTTAGTGCAAGCGCATGTGTGTGGGGACTAGAAATATGGCGTTTGGGTGTTGCAGCATGATTTTGATTGATACAAACGTGGGCGGTTGCGAGCCGTTTGGGTTAAGGAAGGTAGGGTTCATGTGTGTGCTTGTGTGGTCCTGGTTACAGTGAGCTGTCTCATTGAAGCTCTATTGCCTCACATGGCAGTTCCTCATTGGCCACATCAAGATGGTGATTGAAATCGACAAGTCAAAGCTTGTTATAATTTAACATTGTCCTTTTCTGACTCTGAGAGTTTAAATGACCAATATGTCCTTATGTGTCGTGGATTGTAGTTTTTCTTTATGGAATGGAGTGGGTGTCTGGTAAGGAATCGAGATTTTATTAATAAAAAATATATAAAAAATATTTTTATTTTTTTAATTTTAACACTAATATATTAAAATTATAAATAAATATTTGAAAATACATTAATTTAATATTTCTGAATAAAAATAATTTGTAAAGCACTAAAGCAACTTTGTCTTGAGAGTATAAATTAGATTTAAACAAATCGATTGTGAAAATGGAGTAATTCTATTCTAGTTGTAAAATTCTTTGAAAAAAAAAATAGAAAGAGAGAGAATAAAATGCTTGTGACGATGATAATGTAATAAATCCATCTTTGAAAGAAAAAAAGGACTTAGAAAAGGCCTTTCTTTCCCGTAACCAAAATCAATTATAAATGCTTATTTATCACTAATTAGTTATTATCAACTATGGATATATTCTAAATTGCTATTGTATGTATATTATGCAATTCATTTTTATATAATAAAGATGAAAATAAATATTTTTTTCTTTCCTTTATTATAATTATAATTATTTTTATTTGTGGACATAAAATATAATAATTATAATTATCTTTATCTTTATCTATTTGATCATTTATTTGAAATTAGCATTTATGGTATTAATGTTCTCATTATATTGTTAAATCCAAAACAATTATCTAAAAAGTGACCGGTGATAAGAACTTAGCATCCAGAATTTTCATGTTAATTGTTTGAAAATATGTTGTGACTAAGACATGTACAGTTTGGTAATTTAAAGATTTTGCACGATGGACTCGACAGAGTGAACCTTCTCATGGGGATTTTACCAAAATAAAATAAATAAATAACACAAGGGAATGAATTAGTTAATTAAACTAAATTAAGAGAAAGCGTCAAGGTCACGCTTGTTGCATTGCCATTGCACGTGCATAATCGGGTTACGTGGCATGCCTTCCTTCCCTTCAATTCCTCGGTTAAGGTCCTTACTTATTATTTTTCTTATCGTAAGCAACCAAATTAGTCGATAATCATGGTCTACATCTCGGGTTGCGGATCATGATAGCCACGCGTCAGTTCTCGATTCCCGTTAATAAATCCCTCCAATTTCAAAGTCAACGTGCCTCTTGGGCTCAACGCCAAGAACAAGCGATCAAGTGCGATGCACACTCTTTTTTGTACGGTAAACTAATGCAGAATTGCTATAGAGAATTCATATTTTCTATTAACATTCTTTTGGAATTTTGTGAAGATTAATGTGCTTGTTTTAAAAGAGAGTAATATTTTAATTTAAAAAATCACATTAAAAAAGAAAAGGTAAAATTTTCTATTTAAATTTAATATTTTTCTATATAAATCAAGAAATTTTTATAGTATATAGAAAATAAGTAATAACATCCTATTAATATCAATTTATGGATACAAGACAAAGATAAAAATATAAAATTAAAATAATTTTATTATTTTTTATGACTATGAATTTTTTGTTATATTTTTTTAAAATATAACTAATATGATGTTATCATTTACCTCCTTATGCATTATAAAACTTTTCTTCTAAATCATTGAAACAAAACTAATTTCTTAAACTTATATTTAGTTTTAAACATATTTTAGAGGTTTTATATTTTTATAATATTTTTTAAAATTAAAAAAAGTCAATAATAAAATATTTTCCTTTTATATACATGTATTTCCTACAATTTAAAACATTAAAATTATTTTTACATCTTCATGTTTAATTACCGTCATAAATTCATTTTTTTAATTATAAATATAATATAAGATATTTTTTTGAGCTAATAAATAAAATCTTTTCCTGTAATTTTAAATCTGAATAAAATTAAATTAAAATTCATAATAAGATTATCATGAATATAAATTATGGTCTTGATTTTTAATTTTAAATTGATATAATCTTGACATGTTTTTTTATTTTTTATAAAAAAATTCTTTATTTTCAATAAATGAACATGTTTTCTAATTTTTTATTGAAAAAATTATTTCTATTACTAAATAGACTCAATCAATTTTACAAATATAAAAATCTATGAATAGTGAAATGTAGAGTGTAGTATGATTGATAGATATCTTATACTGAAAATAAAATAAAATAGGATACTTATATATAAGATAAGATGGGTCTATAATTCATCAGTCTAGATTTTTTAATTGAAGATGATGTTTATATATATATATTCTTAATTTACCTCGTCAGGAACGAGTAGTATCTCTTGCTGAGGGAAAAGCAGTGGACGGAGACGTCAGTTACATGCATACGCAGATCTCCAATTGAATTTGCTCATAACCATGGAAGGTGTTGATATTATTTTAGGAGTAAGAGTCACTCTTCATTTGTGTAATCATTTTTTATTGAGTATCATGATGACATTGAAGAAGGAGAATTGGGAGGTCTTTGCCATAATATTGTTAAATATTTACGCTAGCAACTCTCACATTGCAGACCTTTATTAGTATTGTTTTTTAATTAAAAATATATTTATTTTTGTGTTTCAAAAAATATTTTTTATTAATTTTTTATTTTAAATTAATTCTTTTTAATTTTTTTTTTCATGTATTGATATTAAAAATAATTTTTAATAAAAAAAATATTTTAAAAACAACAACGATAATATTAAACGAGATTAAAGAATCGGGCTACGCAATGTACGTGGTTTTAGCTTTACTGAGATGTCATTTTCCAAAAACACGATAAGGTCTCATTTCTCCTTGTAGCTACAAGGATTCACCAACGCACACCGCCCAGCAATACTTTCCACTAGCACTAAAACAAAGACTCCTCCAATGAAGTAGTATATAGACACACCCCTTACCTTATTCCGTTTTCCTCCAAGATTACCGCCGCCGCCAACTGCAACCAGAAAACGTCATCACTGACACAGAAACAAATTAAAGGAAAATGCACCGATCAGGTAGGGTCTGATATCGAGAGAGCATTAGGATCACGTGGGAGGTTTCGCGTCACTTTCATAAATGATCATATCCATATGAAATCAAATTAATTCGCAGAAATAATATGTACATATAGCATGGGTTAACAAATTGAAAAGCTGCTAGCTTCCACGACTCGTTTTCTTCTGATTTTTGGTAGCATGTTGAATGTGTGGGTACATGGCTCTACAGCCCTAATTAACACTCTGCATTGAGCATCATGTTCAATGTGCCCCGGTAACAAGGTCTAGGAAAATCAAAGACACGTGCGTGGAGCTCGCCTGATATAATATATGGTTTATACATATTAGTTTACGAGGGTATCAAACCAGATTATAGAGCAAGATTTGGTAAGTAATGGTCAACAAATTGAAATTCATTTATCAACATATTTGTTTCTTCCACTTAAATTTATTTTAAAAAAATTTTAGTTGCTTTGATAGGTATGATTGCCACAGCTCGTCATTAATAAATCTTTTAATAAATAGAATAGATATTCAAATGAATTTCTTTGAGTAAAACAAGGAATCTTTTTTGAACATTGGAATGATTAACAATGATAAGATTTTAGAATATCTTTTTGTTTTTTTTTAATTAAGCATATCATTTAATAAAATTAGAAATACGGAGCATCAAAAATAAACGAAATAGCTCATCAGGTAGAATATAGGATTGAAAATTCTCATGTCACCAAATCACTTCCTAATAGACTTGATTTTTGTTGAGTTAGATTGAAATTTATTTTTAAATGAGTTCATGTCATGATTTTAACTTTAAAAATTCATAGGATTTTGACAGGCATTTCAAAAACAAAGAAAAAAAGTATCACTAATTTTTTTTAATTATGGATAAGATAGGGGGTAAATTCATATGTAATTGACTTAGATAGAGTAGTGAAAAAAAATTAGGTTTTTAAATATTGGTTTATGAGGGTTAATTTATTGGGACCCATAATTTCATACATTCATTTTTGAGATTGGCTTTATCGAAGATTTTTCAAAATATTTGCTTCCATAGACCGCAAATCATTGCTCTTTGTTGGTTAAAGTTATCTTTCTGGTTTCCGCTTGAGGAAATTAAAGGAAGAGATTGGCAGTTTTGTCGCTCTTTCATGTGATCGCGCTATTACTTGACAAAATATTCATACAACAGGGTTTTTTTTTTTATTTAAAAAAAGAGAAGAAAAAAAGAGAAGAAAAATGGTCTATATTGGGATCATGTCATATGATCCTTGAGCATTAATGTTGTGAAATTTATGAAAAAATACAAGATTTAACATAGTTCAACAACATATTTATACATAAGAAGTAATGAACTTTTATTTTACTATATGTTAATCTAGGATTACATAATATATATTTATAATAGATATTAAATCACGCTAAAAATATTGATAATTTCCGCTCTGCTCAGTACGCTCTACTCTCACATCTGCCTATAAACTATAACAATTCAGATCAACCAAGAAAAATTTCCTGGATCAAGATTAATTTGTATACCATCTTGATCAAGATTCAAGAGCTTAATTATTGAGTCATAGCACAATTCCTGGATACTCACGAAATTGGTGCTTTCGCCATGATGGGCTGTTGTGATTAGCAGGCTCAGAAACAAAGAGAGTTGGGCTTCAGTTTCCCCTATAGTTGACATCATATATATTTTGAAGCCAGGCCCATTTGGCTATCATAAATGTTATGTGGTCGGATAGCTTATTGCAGAATTTTTTAAATATCATTCCTTGGTCTCTGACGGTAAGAATTTTTAAATTAAGTTGTTTAACTTTTCAGATTGAAAATTGATTTTAATAAAAAATATTAAATATATATTATATTTTACTTTAAAAAGCAAGGCATGTAAAATGATATCTTTTAGATTTTAAATGAAAGATTGTTTATTTTTATTAAAAAGACATAATTAACTTATAGTATAGTTTACACTAATAACCTTAAATATTTTAAGATCAAACTTTTTTTCCCTCGAGAAGAATCTCAAAATGGGCCAGAAATTAAAGAAGAACATGAAATATCAAGTACGGATTTTGTTTGTGATATGAATTTTAATTAAAATTATCTAGTAATTCTCTTTACATAAAAAACATATAATATTTTTATTCTTGTTTTTTATTCATCAGGAGCTTCCATGGATCTTGGGCTATACAATGAAAGGTAGCCATCGATCTCTGTCACATACTAATCAAATAAATTATAGTCACTAGGGCTGAACGTACTTCATAGGAAATTATCAAGAACACAGCCGCCCTGCTTAAGATTCTTGTTTCTTTCTTACTTGTGTTTTTTTTTTTTAATGATATTTGTATGTTGTTCAAAAGAAGAACTCCATTTCTTAAAAACTCTATAAATAATTGTTATCACGCAAGCCGATCGATGGATCTCACATGAGGTTAAAGTGATTATATTTTTGTCATGAGAATAAAAGATTTATCCGGTTCACACGATTATAAAAGATTTATCCGGTTCACACGATTACCAGATACCTAGTATTTACGAATAACCAAATATTAATTAGTAATAACATTACAAAAAAAAAACTTGGAGAATTATATGGAAGGTTCTTTTCTAGGTATCAGAACACTAGTGGTTGAATATGGAGATGCTTCACCTTTTACTTCCAATGGGCAACGAGCCAAAGGCTAAATCATTGAAATGAAATTAACGAGACAAATAACAAATACAGAAAATGACAGATTACCAAACACCTCTATAAAAAAGGGCAGAAATTAGAATGGCTGTACGTAGTTGGAACGCTGATTTTTATCATCAAATATAGGAAAAAATCACTTAATATTTTGTTATAGTAATATTAAAAATAAATTTTAAAAATAAAAAATATATTATTATAATTTATTTTTAAATAAAAATTATTTTTAAAAACAACCACTACAATAATTACGACTATAACTAGCTTTAAATAAGCATGAGGTCCTTGTAAGATGAATGAGAACTCCATTGCAGGCGAGAAGCTTGGTAAAAAAAATATTCCAATTTTGACTGCTTTAAATTTGTATGGTGGGGCAGCCAAGTGATCTGGAAGGAATGGAGCACCAATTTGCTATATCTTTGTAATCCTAATCCTAATTGTGTTATCGACTGGCACTTAAGAGGATCAGATTAATTGGCGTAATTTTTGTAATATATATATTATTTTATTTTATTTATTAAGGCTATAATAATATTTTTAATTTAGTCTATATATAATCTTTTTATATTTAAATTAAAATAATAACCTTGAATAAAGTGATTAATAAAAACACTACTAAGTCAAATCTCAAAATAAAATTAATTTTAGAGAATTAAATTTAAAAAATAAAAATTGGGGAACCAAAAAAAGACATTGCAAATCAGCCTCTAAATGGTAGCAAACAAAAGTGACTCCATCTTTTTTCAAACTTGTAATTGAATTCTCGAAGCTCTAATTCTTATAATTTAATAAAATAAAATTTTATTTTTTCAAATTAAACAACAAAATATTTTCCAAATAGTACAATGCCTAGTGCACAGACATAAAAACAAATCATTATGACCACTTTTATAAAAAAAAAACAATGTTAAATAATTAAATTAAAAACAAAATAAGTTGAGAGATCAAAATGGAAAAAATTGCACAGAAATAGAAAGAAAAATATTGTATTGTATGAACCCATATTATTTTCTCATAGATATAATAAAACAACATGCTTTTTAGATTTTTTATTATTATTATTTTACCTTAATTGTCCTTCCTACCGAGAGAAAGATATAATTAACTAAATTATACACATCCTGTTTTTCAGACTACCGACTGTAGAAATATTTTTCTATATAAGTTTGATGCTTAAATAAAAGGCGTCCTCTGGTAGTCAAGTTAATGCTGTAATCATAAGTTGCGCGAGGATATTGATTTGCATGTGTATAGTGAGTTGAAATGATTTTATTATATATGTGAAATGCGTGTGACAAGCAATAAAGTGAGACTGTCATGGGTTCGAAAGGTTTAATTATTGGTATTTTTTGTTTAATTTAATTTATTTTTATGCACTGTTTACAAATTAACAAAACCTTACTTGTTCATAAAAAATAAAAAAACGAATGTAAATTGTACAACTTATAAGTTCTTGGGAGCGACGAAACGAGACACTACTCAACTTAAATTTGTGAGTGAGAGCGTCCCATATTCGAATCCAATGGCCTCTCATATACAAAAAGCTAGTGTCTCAAGGATGATTCTGGAAAGAAATAGTGGAATTTAGCTCAACTTAAATTTTGAAAGTTTTCATATGCCATTAACGAAGGACCAATTTGAAAATCAGGAGTTTTCTTTAGGACCAAATAGTGAGTCACGGCATGTGACTGGTTATTCTTTTTTTAGATTAACGTGGGTGTCTGGGCCAGCTTGCGCGCACCACGACTAATCTCACGGGCCCTGAAGTTAACGACCATGTAAGTTTCCAGTGACCATCGTATGAGCAACCAAGGACTCGAACCTGAGATTACAGAGGGAGTAAACCCTTTGATCCCAAGTCTTTACCATTTGACTACTACCTAGATGGTTATGTGACTGGTTATTCTTAACTGCATTAATGGGTCATTTACATGCATGCTACTATGAGACTAATAATCCAATATATTATAGAGAGACATATACAACCGCTTTGTTGTTGATTTCTTTTTTTTTTTATTTATCAATAAAATATATTCATCAATAAAAAAACAAATATATTTATTTATAAAAATTAATTTAATCAAACGATGTGATGTAAAAATATTTATGATAAAGTATCTCTAACAAATCTATGAATTTTAAAACAAGAAACAATTGAAGAGAAAGGGCATATAGTCAGCCAAGTTCGTTTATTGGAAAATTAGGCACCTAAATGCCCCTGCATGAACCAATAAACACACAACTAAAACACACGTGCTTGTACTTGACGTGGAGTGCTTTTTGTTTGTTTGTTTTTTTTTTAAATATTTATGGCATAATTATTTTATTATAATATTTATTTAATTGTTAAAATTTACATGGATATGCTTAGTTTAGGAATCTTAATAAGCCATCGTGAGTTTATAGGCTTTCAAAAGTTTTTTTTGAAGTAGTCGTCCGCGACCATGATGTTTACATACAACAATGAATAAACTTGCTCATGGTCATTAATTTTAGGGCTTACCTGATGTTAATCTAAAAAAAATAATAAATAAACTTGCACAGCCATTCACATTTTGGTGCGCTCCACTAGTGCCCACAGCCGTTATCTCCTTATATGAGAACCTTGAGACGAGACAGCTATATATGGTGCCAAGCTCACACCATAAGTAGGTTACGACCCAGTAATAATCCGAGGAAAGTTGGATTGTTCGTCTTTCCTGTAAAGTTAATGAACCCCTCTGTAAAAAGGTTTTATGTAGCTGTTCGAACATTTGGATCCCCACCCCTGTTCTACTTTACTCCTAGATTGCTTACATGGACATGCACATCCACGTCACTGAGGCGTGGTCTCACTTGTCAAATGACTCCTTCCACGTCTGACATCCCTTTCAGGAAAAACCTTGGACACGTTCAAACATCAATGGCACCACGAAACCGGCCACTTCTTAGTTGAAAATCACTACAGAAGTAGCCAATCTTTACTTTTGTCATCTTCCAATGGTATTTAATAAATCCCATTATTTATTTCCATTGACTTGCTCTCCTTCAAATATTTCAATGTCCTTCCCCCTATGTTCCCCTTATAATTTACAGCACAACAATAATGCTTTTGTCCTCCTCCTCCTCCTCCTCAGTACCATCATACCCATCTCCTTTTGTTCCTTCTTGTTCACCATTCAGGATTCAGCATGGATTCATCAGGCTTCCCTGTCAGTAGATCACCAAGAAAAGAATTGCAAGGTCCTAGACCACCAGCTTTGAAAATCCGCAAAGATTCACACAAGATCAGAAAACCACCAGTAGCACCGCAACCATTCCAACCGCAACCACAGAATCAACCACCAACACAGCCACGCCCTCCCGTGATAATCTATACAGTGTCACCTAAGGTGATTCATACAAACCCTAATGACTTCATGACCCTAGTTCAACGTCTCACAGGTTCCTCATCAACATCAACCTCCTCCAATCCCTTTAATGATGATTGTGGTGCAATATCGCCAGCAGCAAGGTATGCTACAATTGAGAAGGCCAAGTCACCCAAAGATCAGCAAAAGCAGCAGCAGCTAGGCGGAGATTTGGGTTATGTTGAAGGGATCACGGAGATTGATAGAGTAATGGAGAGACCAAGTTTGGGTCCTGGAATTCTGTCTCCTGGGCCAGCTTCACTTCCTCCAATACCACCAAACTTCTTCTCTCCTGATCAAAACTCGGTTAGCTTCTTCCATGATTTGAGTCCTATTCTTCATGGTAGCAGGAATTTTACTGAGGGTAGTTTCATGCCTAGTCCTTCAACCTTTATGTGGCCAGGCATAAATTCTCCAAGCACTCCATCTATAGACCTTTTCAATAATTTCAATGCTTCCAATAATTTATTTGACTTTTGATAGTTTCAAGGTAGGGAGATACAAACAAAGGGAAAGATTTCTCTCTCTTTTTTTCTTTTTCTAAAGCTTATTTTGCTTTGATGATAGAAACATGGGGCAAAAGTGGAAATCTAATCTTTCTTCTGGTGGTTTAGCAAGTTGGAGACTTCTTGATGGCTTTATCTGTTCACATTTTTAATCTATTCAATGCTGAGCTAGATGAATATTTTTTTCTTGGTTGACAGCTAAATCAATACAGTAGTTGAATCAGATTATAAAACCATAAAAATGCATCATGTAATGCAGCACCGGCACCCTTGAAATAGTTGTTAATTAACATCAGATCCAGACACTGATTATAGAGCAAGAGAGTATGTATGATTTTCATTGATTACCATCAAATTACTCTATGTATGATGTTCAAGGGGAAACAAAAGAGAGGAAGAAAACATAAATAGTACTCTATTTATATACTGGGATAACTAACAATTTTCTCCAAGCAACTGACAACGAGCGCGTAGGTTAATATTTCAGATGTCTTTTGTTTTTGCTTCTTCTTATTCTCTTTTTTTTTTCCAAATATTTCAGCTATGATACGATCACCTTTCTTCTTCCATACCTTTTCTTGTTTTCAAATTTTCATGACAAAAACTTGTGGCTGATAAATAGATAACAAGAACACGAACATTTAGTTTTAAATGATGAGGAAAATGTATGGTCCTTTTAGATATTTCACTCAAGCGCAGCTTGAAAAAGGGTTGATTTTTAGTCCTCCATTACATCAATCAAAGTCAGGTCAAGCTCCTCTACCAAACCCAACTTCATCCTTCTTGACAATGTCATTCTGAACCTTAATTACATGAATCGAAGTCAAGTCAAGCTCCTCTACTGAATCCAATATATACCATCCTTTTTGACTAAGTCATTTTGAACCTTACTCTCCTCGTCATGGAACCCTCATAAATTTTTGTCTCCTTGACTATCTTAAAGTTTGAAGGCGAGCCTCAAGTGAGTTTCAAATTTTTACTCTCTCGGTCTTTACCTGTTGCTTTTCTCTTTAGTATATGATTTACCCCACCAGTAATTAGCTCAAGGTGAGGTTATTTTGAAGCTCAAAAATCCCACAGCAATGCAACCACCTTAAGGAAGTCGCCTGTTTTTCTTCATGGCGTGGGCATTATTATAAAGAGCAAAAAAAACCCTTCTTTTGTTATTCAACAGACGTCAAAGTTTCGAGCTGGATACCCACAGATCAGTTTATTTGACCCGTGTGAACAAGTTCTAAATCTACCAAAGTAGACAAGTTGAGCTAGCCTGTCTAAAATATTGACTCAACCAAACCCAACTTGGAGAGCGGCTTGGCACCCTTCTTACCGTTGACCTTGACTTTCATATGTGACCTTAAGGTTGAGGCTGGAATGCATTGGAAACATCCTGTGCTACCCTGGAAATACATTGCTAGTATCGCCGAAGTGGTTTGGAAATAAATTTTTGAATATTTAGTGATGTGCTATTGTAAAAGCACCTGGATTCAAGTGCTTCATCGTGTGGCCTAAACGAAACCCACACCGCGTCAACCTATTAATAGAAACATGCTGTCCTCTCCCCTACTTGCCTTTTTTAATATTGCCAAACCAAGTAAATGTGAAGGCACTTAACATCCATCAAGTATTTTCTGATGCATCCATTCACTGTCTATCAATGTGAAACAAACACTTCCGAATTGACTATGAGCTAAAGTTTGAATGCTGCCCTGTTTTTTCTTTTTTAAATACAAGGATTAGTGCTCTACACCTGGAGTTTTTATCTCATACACTACTAGAAAATTAAAAAAAATATCAACAGGAAATTCAATAGATATTTAGATAAAATTACATCAGTAATAGCATTGCTGGTAGAATTGACTATGAGCTTTTTATTTTGTACCATTAAAAAATGTTAATTAGATTTTTCATTAGTAATTCGGTTGGAAATTGCATTTTCTTCCTTATTAATGTATCTTATGATCTCCAACGACAACAATCATACTAATCTAAATCCTAATCAATAACATGGAACCAATTATATTCACGTCCATAAACTGAACTAGAATGTAAAACCTTAACAATTGCATGCTAATAACAAGGTTACATGTTAATTTCATTCTTCTCAACTAAAATTCAAATGACATATCTTAGTAAAATTTGTTCACCAAGTTAATATTGTTCATCAAATAGATCTATTTAATATTTCAAGTACAAATACATGCATGAACAATGATATTGACATAGAGAGACACATAAGGAAACAAGGAAAAGTTTTGACAAAAACAGAAGCATTGTTGAAAGCGATGAGTTTTGAATTGCCTACTAGATTTGTTAGATTTGTTAAGAGGTATGCTATCTTCATAAAAAGTGAATCGCGCCTACTATGTTTATCAAATAGAAAATCATTAGAAAAATAATATAATACTAGCTTAGCACTAATTTGTCTAGTAATTAAATAAAAAAATAATATTTATTTTTTGAGTTATTTTAAAGTACTATAAACAAAATCATCACGTGAGAAATTTAAAGAACCTATATTTTCAACTTAAATATAAAATTAAAAAAAAATCATTGGTACCTATTAAATTACCCATCACTTCTTTAATTTTAACATTCTCAAGTTAAAAAATCAAACTGAATTTTATCAAGTCACAAATTAAATCTATTTCCCTCAAATTCCAAACAAACCTCAAAATACAAATCATATATTAATTTAAAAAATTAATTATCATTATATAACAAGTAAAATACTTAAATATACTTGCAAATTATAAATTTAACAAACAAATTTTGAATAAATTAAATTCAAATATAAATAAGTGCTACAACAAAAATAAATGAGTTTTTTTATTTGATGAACTAGAGCTTGACAAGAAATAGAAGTAAGAGAAGGCGGTGGTGTCGGGACCTGCCGGTTGGGTGGTTGAATTTTGAAGGAGGGACGTCAGAAATTTGAATAAATTAGGGTTAGGGTTTGAATTGAAAAGGAAGAAAAGAAAGGGGAGATAGAGAATTGTTGAGTTTAATTCCTTTAATAAAAATTATGTTGGTAATTTGACACTTTAAAAATTCTGATAGAATTGTTGATAAAAAAAACTGATTATTCTATCATCGCTGTCGTTGAAAATTATTGACATAAATTTTTCATTACAGTTTTCGCTGGTAAACAGCAATGGGATATTTTCCATTGACAATCCTAATTTTTTTTTTTCAATTTTTCGGTGGTGATATCTTTTGGTGACACGAAGTCAAAAAAATCAATATTATACTCTACCACGTGGTTAAAGTTCAAAACTTTAAGGTATTTATTTTATCTAATTCGCCAGGTTATGTGGGAGTGGTTAAACAAGAACAGTAATTAAGGAAGAAAAACCAGTCAATAAAGGTTCAGATTAGCATTATTATTATTATTATTATTATACTAATCAATATGGGAAAGTTGTAATTAATGAAAACAAAAGCTGGCTGGCATGACCTTAACCAGCTGCGCTAATTTTAAATTCATAAATGTGCAGACCTTTTGTCAGCCCGACAAAAATGGAAACATCCAGGTAAAATTAAACATTTGGAGATTAACTTCGAAGCTATGCAGTACTGTTAAAATGGAGAATCTGTCAATTGGACTTGGTAATAACTGTGATATGCGTTTTTCACTTGTTTATACCACCATTTATACGGCTTGGAGACATAATCAATACGATTAATGGAATCGTCTAGTAGATCAGTCGTCACGAACATCCCTGGCGTTCCGATTGAATCCTCTGACTCTTCATTTAGGCATGTGCCTCCGACTATTTCCAGGTTTAAGAGGAAAATCACCTGACGTCTCGATTTATGATGATTAGCTGTAGCTCGTTTTCAAACTTGATTAATAATGACTCAAGAGGGAAATGTTTTCTTTGATTTTTCCTTCCGTATAAGAGTAGGAGCACACGAAAAGTAACCAAGTTGGATGCCTATATATATATATATATAAAATTACATGATGCACGTCTTCCATTTTATAAGTAAAGCCTCTTTAGATGATTCGTACAGATGTTTTTATTAATTGAAAGCAATTTTATATTTGAAAAGAGAAAAGACAATGTGAGTATATTTAAATAAAATCAATTAATGTTAAATAAGAAACAAAGCAACACTAATATATTTAATAAAATCAATTAATGTTAAATAAGAAACTAAGCAACATTAATATATTTAATAAAATCAATTAATGTTGACACTCAAATACGATGTAATGCTTAACTCATAAAAAAATTACATAAAAAACAACGATTTTTTTTTTATTAGTTGATTCAATATAAAACTTTGGAGGGAACATTGGAATTATTCTTTGTAGAAATCATGAGCAGTTCGCGGTGTGGCGTATGAAAATCGACAGCCTACCATGAGAACTCAATTCTTAAATACCATCATTACTATGAAAATTGACGGCCTACTATCAGAACTCAATTCTTAAATACCATCATTAGCAGCTCAGGAGCACATGTAAAAGGATAATCCTTGAAAACTCCGAAATGGTGTAAAAATACCACCTTCATATTTCCATCCTCCTTTTCATCAACAAAAACCTGGCACGGTTCTATTATTACAGTTCTAATTAAAGCAAAAGGAGCGGAGCTGGTGGTGCTATGATTTTCCTTGATCAAGGGTCAAAGTCATCTTCCGTGTGTCAATACCTGTTTTCCTACCTCTTTCTGTAGTCAAGCTAAACATCCGCTTTCTTTCAGTCGTTAAGAAAGAAACCAAAAGGAAATCAACGTACAAATTCTGATTAAGAATCAATTATGCGGACCGATAAATCAAGCCAGAACCATCACTACCATTGCTTTGACGGACTAGTAGGACTCCGCATTTCCCAGGTTATGGCCTTCGTGATGCCTTGTTCTTCTCCAGGAACAACATCAATTGCCAAAGCGAAGGTTTCTTTGGCCTGAACACTTCCCACAGAAAGAATTTTTTACTGGAATCCTCTTGCAAATCAATATAGACAAGAAAGATTAAAAAACTGTGAGTTGCAAATATGATGAATAATGTCCATGTTGCAATCATAATTAAATAAAAAGAAAAGGAGAAACAGGTTATTCGGAAGCAAATATTACTGCAACAAACCTTTTCTTCAATAAGGAATGCTTGATTGGGAAAGAGAAAAAATGGGTGAAAATGCAGAAAACAAACACCAATAATACATCAACAAATTTCGGAAGACGAGCAACCATATATATATATATATAGAAGAAACTTAAAAATAAATTAGCATATGGCCTCGATTAAACATATATATATATATATATATAGAAGAAACTTAAAAATAAATTAACATATGGCCTCGATTAAACATAATCTTTCTGTTCAAACCTGAATTTATGACAATTTGCAAAACAACATAGAAATCGTAAAAGAAGAAGAGCTAGTCACAAACGCAGCAATTTCACTGATATCCCAAGATCTAAATTTTCATTATAAGATCACTTCAACAATGTCACAAAAAAATATGCCAGAAAGCTTCCGATGAAGCAATCGAGACATTATTTTACGTAGTTGCTTTTGCATTTATGACCACGTCAAACAAATTAAAGATTGAATGTAATCTAATGCTATACAAAAATAGAAAGATTAAAGTAGGGTTCAGTTTAGAGAATTTAAGACTTGTTCATAATTGCAACAAAAACCCTAACATCAAATCATTCAAAATTCATATTATCTAATTAATTTGCAAAACGAAATCCCTAGAACAACCTAACTTCAATCTTAAATTCATGTCTTTTTAAGTGTTTTCTTAAATTAATATCTTTCTATGTGTTATTGAATAATTTTAATATATTGATATCAAATATTAAAAAAATATCATTTTAATAATTTTTTAATTAAAAAACACTTTTATAAACCTCAGACTAAGAAATTCCAAGCTAATGTTAAAAGCTTGATTGCCTATGAAAATAATATCAATTAAAGAAATTTAAAGACCATTCTATTACAAAGTCAATATATTTATGGGAAAGACAATAAACAACTTAAAAAAACTTTAAATTCAAGGAATAAAGATATTTATTCTCAATTTTTAAGTTGATTAATGATCTAAAATCTATATAAATTTATTTGGAAAAGATAAAAAGTTATAAATTCTTATTTGGATGATTCAAGTGGTATTTATACTCTCTAAGCCTTATTGTTTTTATAAAAGTGAAAAACTAAAAAAATCATTTGCTTTCCATGACATGTATTTTACATATCATAGTAAATACAGTATATCCCTTGAGAAATTTTATATACATCTATAAATATATAAAAATTATTATATTAAATATGAACTCACATAATTATTTTAGATGGAAAAGTTTAATACTTTTAATTAGTGACATATATTTTACATATTATAGTGAGTATGGTAGGTCTCTTAAAAAATTTTATATACACCTATAAATATAAAAAAATTATTATATTAAATATAAACTCACATAATTATTTTAAATGAAGAGGCATGACAGTTTATCATGCCTTAAAAATTTTTAATTTAGAATATCATCTAGGATCAAACATATAACTTTAGAACTTGATAATAATTGAATCTAAATGTTTTATGTTTGTCTTACTTGTTAGATCTATGTTATTTTGGATTTGGCTAATTGCTAAGTTCAAGTTCTATAGATTTAACAAGATTTCTAGACTCATGCTATATTGAGATTGACTGACTCTCAAGCTTAAGTTTTTTAGATCTTTACATATTCGTTAAATTCATTCTATTTTAAATATTTATTTTATTTAAAAAAAATATAACAAAAAATATTGACTCATCACTAATTTTTTAATTTTTCATCAATTTAGTTATGTTTCAATAATATGAAATTGTTAAGCTTACTTTTGAGCAATAGAGATTTGAGAAAAGATTAAGAATGAGTAAACAAAAAAATTAAAAGAAAGAGAGGTATAAGAGTATTAACTGTCAAAGTAGTAATTTCTTATTCCTTACTTGTAACGTTTCATGCCTCATGGTTATTAGCATATTTGAAAATGTAGTTGTGATGTTTTTTTTTAAATATTTTTTATTTAGAAATATATTAAAATAATTTTTTATTTTTCAAAATTTATTTTTTATATCAACATATTAAAATTATCTTAAAATATCAAAAAATTAATTTAAAATAAAAAAAATTAATTTTTTTCAAAAAAGCTTTTGAAAGGGCTTATATATATACAACTTCAACCTGCTAACTATAGCAATTATTAACTAACAGCTAATCAACTAACTCTGCTAACTGACTAACTGCTCCTCTGCTGTCATATTTCTCATGTGGAGAATTCTTCTTCAACTGCTGCTTCGTTCTTGAATTCAATGCTTGCTTAATGGCTGAACGTAACATGCAGTATTTCATTTTCCTCTTTTATTTTTCTCCATGATAAAACTCGCCAACTGCACGTGGACTCTACCATCAGGGCTGACAGCAAATCGATCATAGAAAAAGAATCAATGGTGTTGGCGCTTCTTTTTTGAGATGTCACTAATAAGGATCATTGATGAACTGTATGTGTCTTGCACGAAAAGAAAGTTAAAAACTTCTTTTTATATTTTGCATAAAACATTTGAATCCGACTACATATTTCACGTACAAATATTGGAAAATAAAACAAGGAAACCAGTGTATTGTCTGGCTTTGCCTGGAAGCATTTCCCTCTTTTTTTGCTACCTTTTCATCAGACGCACATCAATTACTTTCTTAGATCTGCTGCTGTATCATCCTGGCATGGTTGATCATCAGGCAATTTTCTGGCTGCTTGTAATTTTGGTATTCAGGATTGCGTATTTTAGGAATTCAGGATCATTCTCCAATACTACCATTCTTTTTCCATCTAATGTGATCCATGCACCAATTCCTTTACTCCCCTTTGTTTCAATCAAAATAGTGAAATTCGTAAACGCAGCTCCAACTTTCCCAAAAGCCCCAATCCTCCCAGGCTCCAAGACTAACACATCAACACCGATATTAATTAGTCGAACTTGTGATGGAGAGAGCCTATCTGATTTTTCCGCATGCCTTCTAGCATGTCTATATGCTTTTCAAAACACCTTAAATTCCTTCCTCTCCTTGGTAAACTTTTCACAATCATCTTCAAGTTTTGCCATAGCTTCACTTAATGTGTTGGTCAATTTATGCAACCCTATGAACATCTCTGCAGTAGCAAATGCAGTTGCGCAGCAAACTATGTTGCCGCTAGAACCATTCAACAAGCTTGACTGTGTCCTCTGCTGCATGTTCATTGCTTGCCGTAAAATGGATGGCCTTGAGGAGCCTGTTGCAGCTCTAGAAGCAGCCATGAAATAATTTCAGATGAAACAAGAAGGTACTGCTGCAACACGGCTTGGCGCAGCCTCACGGTTTCCTTTGGCCATGTGCTTCGGTGTGGCAAGTGATTTGTGATCAAGCAAAAATCTTCTTGTTACGTGCTTGCCTTCCTGGTGCCACCATCTTTCAACTGTAGAATAACATGTTTTTGTTGGTGGGAGAAACCACTTGTGGTGGCTTTGAAACACTCGGGGGATAAAACACACTCTTTTATTTCAAGAACAACAAGCTTACAATAATGAAAAGCTTACAATAACAACCCCTCTCTCTTTCTCTCTTTCTCTCTAGTGTTTCTCTCAATCTCTCCACACATAATTGCATAAGCTTAGCTATCTATTTATACACGAAATCAAAACAAGATCTATTTATACACGAAATTAAAACAAGAAAATTCAACCTTCAAGTGTGAAGGCGGTTTTTGGCCGACGGTGTGAAAGCGGCTGGTGGCCGGTGGCTGGTGGCTGGGGGCTGGTCGGTTGGTGGCTGGGCGGTGACAGCTGGTGGCTGTCTTCCTTGACCTTCTGAATTGAGTTTACTTCAACAAATCTCCCTCTTAAACTCAATCGAGGGATGTCATTCCAAGCATGAATTTCAATTTGATAAATACTTCCCTTTTCAATAGCTTGGTAAAGATATCTGCAACTTGATCATCTGTCTTGCAAGATATCAGCTCGACTTCTTTGTTCTTTACATGCTCTCGGATGAAATGATGACGTGTATCAATATGTTTACTTCTTTCATGATACACCGGGTTCTTTGCCAATGCAATCGCTGATCGATTATCGATATAAATCTCTGTAGGATTTTCTTGAGAAAATCCCAAAAACTTCAGCAAATTCCTTAACCATATTAAATGGCATACAGCTGAGTTGGTGGCAACATACTCAGCTTCACAGCTTGATAACGTGACAATTGATTGCTTCTTGGATGACCATGTGAAAGATGTATCTCCCACAAAAAATACAAACCATGTTGTACTTTTTCTTTCATCCAGATCTCTACCCCAATCACTATCCGAGTAGCCAGTAAGATTGAAATTTGTACTTTAGGTATAAAACATACCTTCATTTATTGTGCCTTTGATGTAGCGAAGAATTCTCTTGGCTGCATTCAAATGAGACTGGTCTGGCTTCTCCATATATCTACTGATCAGTCTGACTCCGTAGAGTATATCTGGTCTGGTACATGTCAAGTACCTTAAGCTTCCTACCAAGCTTTTAAAGTAAGTTGGATCAACATTTCCAACTTTACTTTTCCTCAATTCCACTCCATTCTCAACTGGAGTTGATACCAAATTGCAGCTTTCCATCTTGAACCTTTCAAGAATATCTTTGGCATAACTGCTTTGGGATACAAAAATCCCTTCTTCTTTCTGCACCACTTCTAAGCCAAGAAAATGTGCCATCAGACCAATGTCTGTCATCTCAAACTCTTGTACCATGCTTTTCTTGAAGTCTTCGAACATGGTAGGATTGTTGCCGGTGAATATCAAGTCATCAACATATAGGCACACAAATAATATGCTGCCATTTGCTTCTTTCTTCACATAAATTGCATGTTCATATGAACATTTTTCAAATCCATTATCTTGAAAATACCTGTCAATTCTGGTATTCCAAGCACGCGGAGCTTGCTTCAAACCGTAGAGGGCTTTCTTCAACTTGTATACTTTGCCTTCATTTTCAGCATCAATGTATCCAAGTGGTTGTTCAACATAGATCTCTAATTCTAGGAAGCCATTAAAAAATGCTGACTTCACATCAAGTTGATAGATCTTCCATCTATGTTGTGCTGCTAGTAAGATCATCAATCTGATTGTCTCTAGCCGGGCTACTAGAGCAAACACTTCTCCATGATCAATGCCTTCTCTATATTTGTAGCCTTTCGCCACTAATCTTGCTTTGTATCTTTGCACTTCTTCTTTTGCATTCTTCTTTGTCTTATAGACCCATTTGACACCTATTGCTTTCTTGTTTTCTAGTAGATAAGTCAGCTTTCAGGTATCATTCTTCTCAATGGCATGTATTTCTTCATCCATTGCTTTTATCCACTTCTCTTCTGTGATAGCTTCATTGAAGCTAAGTGGGTCACTATCTGCAAAGAAACAAAATAGAGTTGTATCTTTTATTACTTGAGTGGCGTCATACAGCTCTTCTAGATTTCTCATCCTTCTTAGTCCTTCTGATGAGGATGCTGATGATGGTTCTGATGATGATGGTGTTGATGATGATTCAGGTGTGTTTCTCCTATTGAATACAGGAAATCTGTGTACCGGACTTTGTGGCTCATCTTCTGGTACTATTGGACCTTCTGCAAGTACTGTTGGTACTTCTTCATCTTCAAGGATCAAATCAGTGCTGATCCATTTAACTGCTTCTTGGTCATCATTCCATTGCCAAGTTTTATCTTCTTTAAAGATAACATCTCTGCTTATAATTACCTTCTTGGTGATGGGATTATACAGTTTGTATCCCATCCTTCTGTCACCGTATCCGACAAAGATGCATTTCTGGCTTTTATCATCAAGTTTGGTCCTTCTTGCATCTGGGATCTTTGCATATGCCACACAACCAAAGACTCGAAGATGAGTAACACTTGGTTTGTGACCACTCCATGCTTCTTGTGGAGTGACAGCTTGCAAACTTCTGGTTGGGCAGCGATTCAGCAAATATACTGCACATGATACAACTTCAGCCCAGTATTGCTTGGGCAGCTTCTTTGCTTTGAGTAGACTTCTTGCCATATCAAGAATTATTTGATTCTTCCTCCCAACTACACCATTCAGCTGTGGTGTATAAGCTGGTGTTGTTTGATGTCTGATGCCTTGTTGTGTACAAAAGGCTTCAAAGTCATTTGTTGTATATTCTCCACCTTGATCAGATCTCACGGTTCTGATCTTATAGCCACTTTGCTTCTCAACAATTGCTTTAAAATCTTTAAAACAATTGAACACTTCTGACTTCCTCTTCAGAAAATATACCCAAGTTTTTCTGCTAAAATCATCAATGAAAGTGAGGAAGTACCTATTTTGTCCAGTCGACATAGGCTTTATAGGACCACACACATCTGTGTGTACTAACTTCAGTGGCTTGTTTGCTTTCCAGTTGACTTCTTTGGCAAAACTAGATCTGTGATGTTTGCTGAGGACACAACTCTCACAAACTTCTTCTAGATGATCAATATGGGGCATACCTTTGATCATCTTCTTGCTTGCTAGCATCTTCAGACTTGTGAAATTCAGATGTCCAAGCCTCAGGTGCCAAAGCCATTCTTCACTGTTGGTGATGGCACTCAAACACTTTGCTGCATCATATTGGGTGTTTAAAGGAAACATCCTATTCTTGGACATTTTCACATAGGCAATTAATCTCTCATTGTAGTATGTAATTGTCAGATGACAATTCTTCATGTAAAGTGTATAGCCTCTCTCCAAAAGTTGACCTATACTCACCAAGTTCTGCTTTATGGCTGGGACATAGTAGACATCGGCGATGTAGCTATGATCGTCATTCTTCAACTTGATTGGGATGTTGCCTTTACCTTTGAATGGAACTTTTGACGTATCTCCAAAGGTGACAAAACCTTGTATGGTCTCATCTAGATCACCAAATAAATCTCGTTGGCCACACATGTGATTGCTGGCTCCAGAATCAAGATACCAAATATTCTCTTGATTCTTGTCAAGTCATTGTTGGACAAATAATGCAGCTGCTCCTCTACTGTTGACATCCTTTTCTGCATAGTTGACTCGCTCACGTATCTCCAGTGGAGCTTTCTTTTGACATTCAGTGCTATAGTGGCCAAATTGATTGCAATTATAACACTGAATATTCCTCTTGTCACGGTTATTGTAATTGCCTCCTCTTCCTCTAGGAGTGAATGCTTGTTGTCCTCGACCTCCTCTAGTGGTGTTTCTACCACCTCTTCCTCTAAAACTTGTATTCCAAGAACCTCTGCCTTGAAATCGTTGAAATCCTCCTCGTGTTTGTTGACTTCTTCCTCGAGTGGTGTATCCACTTGTTGAAGTCTCCCCTTGCTCATATTTGTCTTTGAGAGACAACTTTGCTTGTAAGGCATGCTCAATTGCCTTATCTCCATTTCTTTTTACAATCTTCTGCTCATGAGCTTGCAAAGAACTCATAAGTTCATCCACTGTTAACTTGTCCACTTCTTTGGACTCTTCAATAGCGACAACAACAAAATCAAATTTTGGATCTAGGGATCTCAAAATTTTCTCAGTAATTCGAGCATCTGAAAGGGCTTCTCCGTTTCTTCTCATCTGATTGACTATCACCATAATTCTTGTGTGATAATCAGAAATAGATTCTGAGGACTTCATTTGTAACAATTCAAATTCACCTCGTAAAGATTGGAGACGAATCTTCTTTATTCTGTCAGCACCTTTGTATTTTTGTTGGAGAGCCTCCCATATTTCTTTTGATGTTTCTGCGGAAGCAATGATTTCAAATGTCGCTTCATCAAGACCTTGATAAATGATGGTCTTTGCTTTGTTGTCTTTCTTTCTATTGGCTTTGAGGACTTGCTTCTGTACCTCTGGTAGAGCATCTTCTGATTCTTTGGACTCTGGTTCCTCATAACCATATTGCACAATGTCTATACACTCTTGTGAACCAAGGAATGCCTTCAATCTGATGCACCAACTATCATAGTTGTCTTTGGTTAGCTTCGGGATGAGTGTTTGTGCATTTTCTGTAGTCATTTTGCTCTTTAAATGACTATATCACCTTTTTGGGAGTTGAATTTGGCAAAACCGACACCGTAGATGGATCCGGAATGGTCCAAATAGTAGGGAACCGGTCTTACTTTGTAGAAAACGGGTCAAAAATGAGGTGAACCGGTCCAAAAACCAATTCGGGTGGTTTGCTGGGTTGAACCGGGAATATTCCAAGGAATATTCTTTTTGACTTTGACTTTAGAATATGGCTCGGAGCTTGGCTTGGCTTTGGAATATGGCTTGGAGCTCGGCTCGACTCTGAAATATGGCTTGTGGCTCGGCTCGCGGCTCGGCTCAAATATGGCGCGTGTATGGCTCACTCGTCTTCTTCTTTGGGGCGCGTGGGCTACAGTGCTGAAATTTCAGACGGAGAGTGTTGTCCACCCCGTGCTCCGATTGATCTGATTTTTGCACCGTTGAGTTCGTATTGATGAGCTCTACACTGTGGAATGATCAAAACTTGTTTTTGACAACTTTGAAAATTCAAATATTTCCCAAAAATTCCTCTGTTTTCTGACGAACGGGGCTCTGATACCAATTGTTGGTGGGAGAAACCACTTGTGGTGGCTTTGAAACACTCGGAGGGGATAAAACACACTCTTTTATTTCAAGAACAATAAGCTTACAATAATGAAAAGTAGCTTACAACAACCCCTCTCTCTTTCTCTCTTTCTTACAATAACAACCCCTCTCTCTTTCTCTCTTTCTCTCTAGTGTTTCTCTCAATCTCTCCACACATAATTGCATAAGCTTAGCTATCTATTTATACACGAAATCAAAACAAGATCTATTTATACACGAAATTAAAACAAGAAAATTCAACCTTCAAGTGTGAAGGCGGTTTTTGGCTGACAGTGTGAAAGCGGCTGGCAGCCGGTGGCTGGTGGCTGGCGGCTGGTGGCTGATCGGTTGGTGGCTGGGCGGTGACAGCTGGTGGCTGCCTTCCTTGACCTTCTGGATTGAGTTTACTTCAACAGTTTGAAGGAAAGGATCTATTGGTGGAAAGATGGATGATGCTCTAGCAAAATCAGGGTGGACTGTTCTATCATGTGCCCCACGAGTAATGGCAGCCCACGTTCCACAGAAAATGAATGCTTTTACTCCATCCCCAATCTTGCGAGATATACATCCACCGACTACCATTCATCCACATGTAAATATGTTCACTTGAAAAGCTGAAAGGGGTGCTTCGTCGTCTGATACCTCAGAGAAGGGACAGCATGTAAGGAATTTGTTCAGCCACTCAATATCTGGATGTTCAAAAACTTCAGACAGGGCACAAGTGATTCCGGCTTCCACAAAGGGCACACTTCATAAAAGCGATCGACGTGGATGTTATCTGTCACCATAACAGAAAATGGATAGGAGATTAAGCGTTTCTGAGAGGGAACCCCTTAGGGGGAGCTAAGGTTTGAAAGATGTCAAGATTAATGGCTTCAGTCTTGGAGTAGAAAATGTTAAGTACAGCGTAAGTAGTGGCGGTGAGCTGATTCAAGAGGCGGAGCTTATAGGGTTGTGCGAGATATTTTTGTATCAACGTCCAAATATTCCACAGAAGCATGCCTTAATATTTTGTTCAGCAAATAAATTGATCTTTTCCTGTTTTAATTTGATCATATCACACTCTTACTGTGTTTTGTTAAAATATCAGTCCAATAAATGCCTATGGTCCAGTCAAATCATATCAACAAGGGAGTTGCAACGAAACACTCAAGAATATTTTGGTAAGAGTACAACAAGAGGGGCATTGAAAGCTATTTTTTGTTAATTGATTCCGATCTCAAAAGATATATTTGGATGAACTACGTGGAAGAAACAAACAAAAGGCAAATAAATTGAGATAATCCTCCTTCATTTGTCACTTTTGGAGTTAGTGGTTAGTTGCTTCGCGATGGTTAATAATTAATATATACACAAGTGATTTTACGGTAATAATTTATTATATATTTTTTAGAGTTCATTTTTTTTAAAAAAAAAAAGATAGATAAATATAACTTAAAAAAATCTAAATGAAAATATTTTTATCACTTTTAGTGAGTTATGAATTTTATATTCTTTTCTTTTAGTATTTATCTATTTTTTTAAGTGGAGTTCATGATATAATTAATAAAAACAACACTAATCATTCTTTAAACACTGTAAGATTTTCCTTGCATTAAATCAAATAGCCAAGAATTTATTATTTTAACAAAATCAGGTAATTACTTCACAAGTCTTGTAGGCAACCGGGTGTCAAAAACATCGTGGTCTCATTTTCGGCAAGAGAAACTTTGGAGGACGTCCACATGCCCGCGTTTGCACAGGAAGAAAATGGTTCTGTTAAAATAAAATGGGAAACCACAACCCAATAGGCATCAAGCCCATGGTCTGTACAGGATTCTAGCCTATCCGCACAGCCTGTAAGGCCCAAATGGTGCACCTACGAAAAATTAATAAAATTTGCAGCCTTTTTTTTTTCTGCAATGGGCCGAAACTGTAATGGCATGTAGCAACAGCGCAAATGTGATTTTTACGGCTGTGGCAAAGCTAGCTCTTCACATAGAACAACCAGAGTGAGTGGACTCAGAAAATCGGTTTCGTGTGCACTGCCCATAGGCCTAATGCAGAGGATGAAGGCCGGATCCTCGCTTAAAATCTAATCTGAAATTTGGTTCAATCGGGACAATCCAGCACTAGAACACGTGTCCAAACCAAGAAGTCAAAAAACTACCATTGTGTACCTCCTGAGATGGTAATGATGAAAGGCATCACAGATTCACCCATTCTTGTCTTTTTGGCGTTGCTTGAGAGAATAGTTAAGGATTGATTTTCAAATTAGTTTTTAATTGTAAAAATATTAAAATAATATTTTTTATTTTTAAAAATTTTATTTTTGACATTGATATTTAAAAATATTAAAAAATTAATTTGAAGCAAAAATAATAATTAAATTTTAATGAAAAACATATTCACTCTCAATTGCAAACAAAGATTAAAAAACCCATCACAACCTTCTTAAATGTCAAATAGCAAGTAGTTTACTCTTGGCCCGCGCTTACTACAGATTAGTATTACTGACATGTTTTTTTTAATATTATTTTTATTTTAAGTATTATTAACATGTTTTATGATAAAAATAATTTAATATGATATATATTAAATGATATATTTTTTAAATATTGATACGGTAATATATTAATAGTTATTTTTTAAAATATTAAAACAATAATATATTTGATCGGTCCGAGTTAACGTGTCAATAAATTAATAAAATTAGAAAGAAAAAAAAGCAAAATATAAATATAAATCACTATTCCAATTAATAGTGTTTTTATCATTATAGATGCATTGATTTTGACACACTCTTTAGTATTTTGTTAATTAGATAGATGACTCATATTACATTGTTGGTCAACTTAATTTTTTATAATGTAAAAAAAGATATTAAGTCAACACAAGCATTTCTAAAAAAAAAAAATTGCGACTAAGGTCATTAATTTAATTAGATTTAATAAACTTTACTAATTTAACCAAATTAAAAAATTCAATGACAATAAATAAACTTAAAAGAAATTGACAACAAAAATGTTAAAAAAAACCCAACATGATCTTATGCAAGTTAGCATATCAAATGTACAATCTGGTTGTGATACAAGAATAACTCTATCAAAAATAAATTAAATAAAATTATAAAACTTAATTACTAAACAATCTATTATTAAAGGGCGAAACATCATAAATCAATAAAAAAAAAAATTTAGTAAACACGAGTTAATCTACTAACTCTGTTATCATAGAGCATATGATTAATATAACCCATATAGAAAAAAATGAGAAAAAAAAATACTAATATCAATTCTCAAAAAAATAAAATTGAAAAACAATTTAAGAAAAACCTTAAAAAACCATGATCTTCTCCTGAGTTCGAAACTAATCCCATAAAAAAATCTAAACAATAACTAAATTTTCATATTTAAAAAAAAATTGCATGAAACAATTTTGGGTTCAATAAAAACAATTTTAATTTTAAAAAAATATTTATTTGTCAATAAAAACAAAATAAATTCAATAATATTGTACACGACTCTCGTGTCCACATTTAGATACAGGTTTGATCATGTGAACTACATTTATTCATTGTAGTGTCTAGGGGTGTTCACGGTTCGGTTCGGTTCGGTTTAGACTAAAAAAACTAACCGAACCGAATTACTGTATTATTGTAAAAAAAGTAACCGAACCGGACCGAAAACCGGTTCAAACCGAACCGGTCTAGTTCGGTTAAATCCAGTTTTTTAAGGAAAAAACCGGGAAACCTAATCCCATGGGTTTTTTTGGTTTTTTCTTTAAATTGGCTTACAGTTTGGGAAGATTTAGTCTTTTATTCATTATAAAATATTACAAGTAAAACTTACAAGCACACGAAGGCCAGAATAGAATTAACAATGCATAAACAGTAAACTTTACCTCTTTGACTCTTTCTGTTGTAGGTGAAGAGAGACACAAGGGGTTTTGTTCGAGTTTTTTTTCCACTGCAAGTCTACTAGATTGATGCGGAGATATGGGTTATTTATTTATTAATCAACTAGAAAAGAGACAGACATGCAGGGGGCAAGAGACAAAGAAGATGAAAATTGAAAGGGAAAGGAAGAAGGTTGGTTTGGTGTGGGTGGCGGCTGCAGATGAAAACTAAATGAATTAGGTTTACATTTTACTGTACCATTTAGGCATTTAGTATTTATACTAGGTCGTTTCTGCCTTAGCTTTATTTTAATGGGTAGCCGGTTCGGTTCACCGGTTTTGGTGGTGAAACCGAAACCGAACCGAACCGGACAGATTTTTTGGTTTAGTAATCGGTTTTTTATCTCGGTTCGGTTTTTACGGTTAATTTTCTATCGGTTTTCTCGGTTTTTTCGGTTATTCGATTTTTTTGAACACCCCTAGTAGTGTCATCCCAAAATTGACAGCAATGGTGTCAGGGATCACAAACAAGCAAAGAACGCCGTGATTACTGTACAGGCTGAGGAATAAAGAGTATGGTATATAAGAAAATCCTATCAAAAATTGGCCTGAAGAATATTCTGCGCAAAGGAAAGGGAAAAAAAAATCATTTTTCAAGCACTTCACAAATTAAATTGTAAGAAATGCATCTTTTAAAATGACTATTGTTAATCTCTTTATGTCATCATTAAAGAAGATAGTACATTAAACTAAAATATAATAAACATTAATAAAACAAAATTATTAATAAATTCAGCATTGCCCATATATATCTAAAACATACTTCATGAGTAAATTTTTGAAGGTTTTCAACAAGAATCGACTGAAGATATATGCTTGCCGATTTTTCCTTCTATCCTATCTCTTTTTAGTTTCTCTGCTAGGAGCTCGCAGTGAGTATTTATGGATTGGATTTATTTATATTTACATCATATTTATTATTTATTAAGTAAAAAATTCACAGCTAGCGTAAAATATTGTTAAAATGCATATATTATCATGGCGAGGATATGTAATTGTGTTCTGCTCATGTATCGTGTGTTTGTTTATCCACTCTGCTAGTGATATATAGACTAAGTTTATCCAATGATTTTTCATCTTTAAGACATAAAGAATATGATATAATATTAACTGATGTATAAACTTTGTTCAACGATGATCTCCAACGGTATAAAAGAGTTCATCATTTCAGGAACAAGTTATATTATGCTGTGACCCGGGTCTATTCTAGCGTTGAAGATGCTATTTTTTTTTATTCAACGATAAAAATATTTTTTAAGTCAGCTTAAAAGAAGCTAGTAAACTGCAAGGTGAGGAAAAATAAAAATACATAGCATAAAATGATATAATTTTATAAATTTTCATTAGACTGGAAGCTGAGCTACAAATTCAAAATCCATTCAAGAAGAGTACACCAATTGTGTATTGTCTTCTTTTCACGTGTGTACGTTAATGTTTTTTTGTTTTTTTTTAAAAAAAACTAAGTTCACATCATGCACAAAAGCATCACCAGATTCAGCGTCTCCAATAATTTAATAAGGCATGATATGAGTAGTTTTGGTCTCGTAACTCACCGCACCACCAAGGCCGCCACCATTTTTACAGCCACGTCTTAAAACCTTGATCAAGTCACCACACATCCTCCTTACATTCCCTTCCCCTACTCCACTTTGCATAATCAACAAGACTTTTGTCACTCCATTGCTCCTCACCACTCTCTCCAACACCTTCTCATCCCTAAAAAGACAACACATGCTCCACAGCACCACTACGGCATCCTCCGTTGCCGTTTTCGAGACCTTCATTAATCTCTCCACTATCGCCCCTGCGCATGTCGGGTCAACGCTTATCGCTGACCGTCCATCCGCACACGTACAAATCATTGACAATACCTTCAGTGACTTTTCCACGACAGAAACGGCGGCTTTTGGGCTCAACAGCATGCTCGATAGAACTCCAACCAGTCCGAGTTGAACTAGCCGAGTCTTGATTGACCGAGTTATAGACACCGAAATCAAAAACGACAGGACCACTTCGTTTAAATCCTGATGGTCGTTTTCAGTTTTGAGAAGTTGTAATAGAACCGGCAAGACGTCCTGTGTACCTGCAACGAGCTGTTTTGATTGGTTGTTCATTGTAATTGACTCCAAAACGGTGACGCATGCGATACTGTACTCCAAACTTCCGTTTCGCAAAACAGAAATAAAGGAAGGCAAGCAATTCGAACTTGATGTGAAGACTAATTCGTGCAATTTCTCATTGACTCCATTTTCAAGCAAAATTGAACTTAATACCCTGATAACCGACTCCAGAACACGAATTGGCACGCAATTAATGTTCAAAACACCCACGATCGCCTCGAAAAAACCATCAAAGCTAACCAAAAACCTTCGGCTTACCTCTCCACAACTAACAAACTCTACAATCGAATCCAAACACCTCTCTATCTTTCCGCTCTTAATCTCTTCAATCCAAGCCCTAACTTTCTCTTCGGAAACTGCCAGAGCGAGAGCAGAGGATTTGGTGGCGGATGTGGTGGTCCAGAGGTTGATGAGGCGGTGGAGAGTGAGGTTAGGAACAAAGTCCTTGGAGGGGAGGATTTGCATGGTAGCGGGACAGGTGTCGTGACCGGAGTCGAGCCAATGTTGAATACTGGAGCGATCGTATGTGACGCCGGTGCAGAGACTTACGGGAGACTTCATTACGTCAAGAGAGATCGGACAGCGAAAGAGGCTGGGTACAGTTATGCAGAGTTCGTCTCTCCCCATTCTTCTGAGAAAAAAAAAAAAAACAGAGAGAGAGGCAAAGGCTGGGGACAGGAGACGTAGGGGTTTTGTAGGGGAAGGAGTCAAAGGGTAACGTCGTGTTTTTTTCTTAGTCAAATTTTCAATTTGTTTTTATATTTTTAATAAAAAGGATGAGCTGGAATTGAACTGTGCGCGATCCAATTATTTAAAAAATAACAATTTAATTTAAAAAAATTTTAAATAAAAAAATATTATTTTAATATATTTATTTGGAAAAAAAAACCTGTGTCGCTGTCCCAGCACCCTTTAAAATTAGAATGCAACCGCGTAACCGGTGCAGCTCTTCTCCCATTGGTGGTCCCCTACCCTAATTCAAGGTATTTTTCTACCCTCTTTTCTTTATTTATTTTACTTATAAGGTGGACATAATCTTATTTTTATTCAAAAGTATCTTCAATGGTTGAAAGATTGCTTGGACGTGGCAGAATACAATAACTTGGTCAAGTTTCACTTAGTTTTTCTATTAAAAAAATAAATCATCTTAAGGATATTGAAGTGTGAATCGGTTCACTTATTATTATTTTTAAAAAAAATAGAATACCAGATGAAATAATCCCACCCACCAGAAGAAAACACGGTGAGAGATGAACATTTTGTCAAATATGTACGACTACTCAAAATTGCTTATTTCACGATTAGGAGGAGGGCAGGGCCACGTAGATTTTCTTGGGCAGTTTAGAACGTGTTTTTTATTTAAAAATATATTAAAATAATATTTTTTTATTTTTTAAAATTATTTTTGGTATTAATACATCAAAGTAATTTAAAAAAAATAAAAAATATTAATTTAAAATAAAAATAAAAAATTTAATTTTTTTAAAAACACTTTTAAAATAAATAAAAAATAAATAGGATGGTGCAGTGTGAAGTCCAATTTGGTGTTCATTAGCGTTGGGTTTTAATTTATTATTATATTTTTTTAGGTGCAAATATGTATTAATTTTTTTTTTTTTTTAGATTAACGTGGGTGTCCGGACCAGCTTGTGCGCACCACGACTAATCCCACGGGTCCTGAAGTTAACGACCATGTAAGTTTCCGGTGGCCATTATATAAATATGTATTAATTATTAGTATTATGAGTTGGTGAGTTACTTGTGTATGAAGATTGTGAACACAGAGGATTCAACTCAAAAAAAAAAATTAATGCAGAAAAGAGGTGGGCGTGAGCTTGGAACTTTGAATATAATGCCTTCCGTTAGGCAAGAAACGCATTCCGTAGCGTGCTTTCCTTCCTGTTGACTAACTTGTTTTGTTTCCATGTGATTTTCCAATCTCAAATCCTTTGCTGGGTTTTCTTCCTTCTCTTTTGAGATACTCTCCCGTGTGAACTAGGAAAAAATAGACAAGTGCTCGAGGCTTTCTAGGTCCTATTGGCGACTAATTATAAAGATCCAACTTTAGCTTATTTTCAAATCTGGGTACGAACATACACAAAAGAGAAAGAGTGAGAAGATGGCACCTTGTACAATTTATGTTCAAGTTTTGATAGTTAAGTAATTTATCGTTGGGTCTCTTAAATTTTTAACAGCGTGTTACAAACAAGTAATTCTAGACAGTGAAAGTTAAATTTTACACGAGGATACACAAAGTTTTTAATTGGATTATAAATTTATAATTTTTTTTAACATCAAAGTTTTTTATATAAAAATTTTAGTATTCATTTATTATGATGGCTTGTTTTTTTTTTTTTTCTTTTTAATTGGTTGACCCTATTTTAATTGCATAATGAGAGAAAAGAGTTGGGAGTTATGAATTGTAAAATTATTTATATTAATGCATTTTTCCAATAAAAATATATCAGGACTTGATTGTGTGGATTGATTTTTTTATGTAGTTTTGTGTGTGTGTGTGTGTATTCAAGGATGATAAATCTCACTTTTTTCAATTATTTCCTATGAAAGGTATTGGTGGATAATCACCTTTATTACAATAATTTGTTTTTTCCACTAAAGTGTAAAAGAAAGAAATTTGCTGATATAAAGGAAGTAAAATAAAATGCACTTAACATTAAAGCCATTGGTATGGTTAGAAAATGAATACCTTTTAAGTCCATCAACTATATTTTTCAAGAATATAATTTCTACAAAGTTTGGAAGATGCTAAATAAAACTCTTGCCAACAAAAGTGCACAAAACAAGGCTTTTATAATTAGAGATCTTGTGAATTTAAAATACAAAGATGATGAAAATGCTTCATTACACATAAATGACTTCTAAAAAAGATTTAATTAGTTTTTGTTAATGAATCTTGAGTTAGTCGATAAGTACAAGCATTAATCTTCTTGAATTTATTACTAGATAGTTGAAAGATTTTGATAATGTCTTTAAAACTTTTACTCTTCATAGAAATCTTACTCTGAAGATAATGAATGATAGTATTCTCAGTGAAGAGAAAATGAGAAAGGAGACTAACACTTCTACATCTTATATACTTGTTACACAAAACAAAGGAAGAAACTAGAGTAGATTCTCTCATGATAAGTAAAATGAAGAATTTGGTGATAAAAAAAAAATGAAAGCCTAAAGGATAAATCTAAATCAAGGAAGGAAATTAAATATTATTACTATAACAAGTCTAGCATGATCAAAAGGATTGCAA
Source organism: Populus euphratica (assembly GCF_000495115.2). NCBI lineage: Eukaryota > Viridiplantae > Streptophyta > Magnoliopsida > Malpighiales > Salicaceae > Populus > Populus euphratica. The sequence continues at coordinate 83,085 of NW_011499958.1, forward strand.
AAGGTACAAAAAAGATCCAAAGGGTAAAGACAATTATAAGAATAAAAAAATGGTACAACTCTAGTTGTTTCAATAATGATATTGTTATTGTTTATGATGATAGTTATGTTAATTTTGCATATCAGAATGCCACAAGGGTTATAAATTTAATATTAAATGCTATTTTAACAACCCATTTATATTTTAATATGTGTTATTTTTTTTTAAAAAATAATCTCTTAGTATTTAACTAGTACTTCTTCAATCATTGTGTACTTCTTACCATAGAGTTCAACTAATATCATATTTAGAATAATCATACCTTATTCTAATCAAGCAATTGCATCATTCGTCCCAGCCCATTGATGTATTTGTACAATCTGTATAACATAAAAAATGACATAAACATCAAATTATGCATATATAGGAAATGTGAAGAATAGAGTTTCATAAACACAAATTTAAAGTATAAAAACAAACATTAATATAGCTAATGAGCATCACTACTAGCACATATAACAACTCAATAAAGTATTATCCCAAACATTTTATTGCCAATTTTATTACCTTCAGTTCTTTTTTAGACTATTTATTGACATTATACTATCTTTAACCTTAACAAACCTATTAAGCTAGTTTCGATTATCACACCAAGCCATGCAAACTTATCAAACAAGCAAAACAATCAAAATCACTCAAATTAAACCTCCAAGGATAACAAGAATTTTATGAATTCTCTCTTATAAAATAATAATGAAATAGTAAATAAAAAAACTTATTTACAAGTAAACACATATGTCTAATTAACCTCAACATTTTTATCTATAAACAAATCCTAGATTCAAAATCTATTTTTCTTCCTCAAAATAAAAACATCACCTGCTAATCAATAAAAAAAGAAGCAAATTCCATAAACCCAAACCAATACTCATATGAACTTCAAGACTCTCGAGGGTTGTCTGAAAAAATTTAAAACTTTTAGCCTCTTGAATAACTGACAAGTCATTTCCAATAACCCTAAAACCTTTAATAAAAAAAAGTTTGGATACTTGATTGATATTGTTTTATTTAAACATGATGTCGTTTTAATTGTTTAGTTTTTGGTTGTTGGTTTTGAGGGAGTTGATTGAGCTAAGAAAGTGAGAGTGTGACATTGAATGAACAACACCGTTTAATTTATCATGTAAATCCCTTTTTTTTTTGTAACATAACTTCTATTTTTTTTCATTCATCTTCCATTTCATTGAATAAGATTAACATAGTAGCAAAAAAAAAAAAGGTGTGAGAAAAAAGATGAAAGAGTTGTTGGCCAATAGCTATACCAACTTCTTCAATGCTTTAAGCTTTTTTTCTAGAGATATATAGGAATAACATTTCAATGAGAGAAAAGGGATTTTAGTTATTATTTTAGTTATCTCGTTGGAGCTTTAAATAAAGGATGAGATGTTCAATTGGTAGTTTTTTTCATTTATATTTTTTTTTTACCTCTTATATTAGAGATGTTTTTCTTCAAGAATCTCTATATGAGTCACAGTTAAAGAGGTCCACTAGACCTCATTAATTATATGAATCCTGACTATATAAGTCTTTAGTGACCTTTATGGGATTTAAACTTATGACCATTAAAAACCAAACCTAATGTTCCAATCTCTTTTACGATTCTCTTTTTTTTTTGTTTTTTAACATTCATAAACAATGACCCCGTATCAATAAAACAATGTAGAAGAGATTAATTAATTATACTTTTATCATTTTTACTTAGTAAATTTTTTAAATAGTTTGACAGTTATGAGTCGACCAATATAACAATTTGTTTTCTCTGATAGAATTAGTCAAATTAAATAATATAATCAGTTGTCAAAATAAAAAACGACCTCTCTTATATCATCAAATTATGTCTTTGTTTTGTTCGTTTTCTTTTTAAGGAAAGAGTAAAAAACTTGTGAGTGTGGTGTGGCTGATTTGAATTTCAATAACCAAGTTTCATATTTATGCTTAACTTTTATGTTTTTTATTTACATTTTAATTCTTTAATTAAAATAAATTGAGTGCAATACTATTGATCGATACTCTAAGAATATATATATATATATATATATATATATATATATATATAAAAAGAAAGCAATCACAATAAATTCTTGTAAAAAAATAAAGAAAAATTATTCATCTTATAAAAAGTCACGTACTAATCACATATCTCTAGATTAATTAAATAATTCTAATAGTATAAATATTATAAAGAAAGCTCTTGCATCAATATTTAGGTTATTTCATATCTCTTTTTTAATAAATAGACAATATAGTCTCGTATGGAAAAAAGAAAAAAACAATTAAAGACTATAAATAAGCCATTACATCATACTTCTTTTTAATCCGTAATGTTGTCTGTAGATGGAAATCAAATCCTGTAATGGAATCCATTTGTTTTAATCATTCCACTTAATTTGGTTATATTTACACAATATTTCTGCTGTGAGATGCATAAATATAATCTTTTTGACCCATTCTTAGAACTTTTTATGAGATATGGAGTTTTGGAATAAAAAACTGAAAAATCAAGGACTTCCATTGTTTTTGTTAATTAGTTATTAAATGGCGAGGATCTCACTGGAACTTCTTAGGAACTGTATGGGTGAGAGGAAATTTTAATATACGAATGCTAAAGTGAAACGTTAATGAATTAACAGGTAGTTGATCTTACCTAGTTGGTTTTTGCGGTTGTGTTGAGGTTTGTAAGAAGTTGATTTAATGAAATTATTTTTAGTTATGGTATATTGTATTAAAATTGATGTATGGGTTACAGTGTTTATGTGCTCTAATGGGGAAGTCAATAATGTCGAAGGTAAAAAGAGTAATTTTATGCTGATTTTTTCTCAAAAACATTATAAAAAAAATGCTTCTTAAAAACTGAGGTCGGACCTCAGATTTCTTATGAGATACACAAATAAAGTCAAATTTTAATTTTTAACGAAACCTGACAAAAAAAATATATTTAGGAAAAAACGCAGAAATCACCACTCTCTCAAGCATCCTTTTAATAAGATTTCAATGTGGTTATTCTAGACCATATGCATCCTCTGCAAATCCCAATTCCAAGCTCTCAACCTCCTAAAAATCTAAAACTTCCTTACGCTTAGCCCCGATATGCTTTAAGGTCATTTCTCCCTCCTGGACTCCACCTTCCCTCAAGGCTCTCCTTTCCAACAATAAATGTTGGGTTGCATAAGCACCGATTTTGAGTTTTAAGAACAGATAGAAAGCTAGACTGCCCACATTTTATACGAAAACAAGGAAAAGAGCTAGCTTGCCCAGGCCACACATGGCAATGCACAGCGGCCCATCCATTTCCTGAGCTCAACATTGCAAGTCAATGAAGAAACGACGTGAAGAAATTAGCCGAGTTATGTTTTTTATAAGAAGGAATTGGCAAAGTTAGCTGTCCACAAAAGTTGTGAGTCTAATCTTGTGACTTGTTAATCCTCGAGCAGCAGGTGTTGAATTGGCATTGGAAAAACAGGCTCTTGGTGATTTTCATAAGCCACTCTTCAATCCTAAATGGAGTTTAGATGACACGTTTTGCCTTGAGCTACGTACATATTATTGCTAGACTGCGAGTCTATGGATATAGACATGACGACAATGTTTCGCATCATCGCAAAATCTGAGGAGGATAACTTGGACGAACAACCGTGAAATCGATAAAAGCACGTATCAACTTCGAAAAGCCTCGATTCTATTCAGATCTTATTATCATAAGAACTTACAAAATTATTGGCGGCTTCACTTTCATGTTATAAAAAGGGTAAATAAAGTGTTTGTGCTTACTTGATTCAAGAGGAAAAGGTCTACGTTTTTCTCAAATCTTAGAAGAAATTCGAGTTTTGACTCTAAACTTCTAGCCAAAAATGGCACAAGAAAAGAAAGAAGAGAAGGGATGTTAGCCCACCTAGTCTACTCTTTTCTCTTAAATATATTATCAGTGAAGGAATAATATTATTTTTTAATTAAAAAATGAATATTATTTTATATTAATAGAAATGTCCAGAGCAGCTAATATTCATCTCAACTAATATACGAACAAAAAAAAAAAAGATCTTGGATGTGGTAACTTTAATTCATCGAAGTAAAAACCTAACCTTAGCTAGTGTTCAGAGATGACTCCACATGCAGAGACCAGTCACTTGAACTGTCAATCCAGTGAAAACCCACAAGCTCGGCCCTCAGCTTTCACAAGAATGCTAATTACTTTTGTCCCTCGACCTTAAAATCGGCCTATTCGACTCAGCCTCTCTTTTTAGCGCACCCATTTATTAACCCTATTTATTAAGCATCCGTACCCTCCCTGTTACAGCATTTGAGATAAAAGAACAATCCAATAAAGTTACTAAGAAAAAGTGGAATATCAATGAAAGATAACTAAAGAGATCTTGCTCACACTTCCAATGGTGCGGATTGGGAGCACTCCTTTAAATTAGGGGAATGGAGGTGTGCTGTGAAAGAGGAGATGACACCATGTACTCGAAAAGTCTTTAAAGAGTCCTAAGCGGATTAGCAAAGGGACAAATTTCGCTGTTGTTTTGTTGAGGAACCTGACACAACAGTACAAAGTCTGTAGTCGGCCATTAAGTATGTTATGGCCCCATGGAGACACCTAACCATGCTACACCGCTCCCCCTTTTTCTCCAAATCTTTTCCCCTTTTTCCTCCATTTTGTAAATGTACTTATGGCGTTGATGTTTCTTGAGTATGTACATGTTCACTCAAGACACACTTCCTAAAGACCCGTTCAATCCAAGGGTCTCGCGGTACAAATTTAAATGCGCAGACTATTTGTTAGGACAATTAATTAATTTACTTGGTTTTATACATTAATTAGTCATCGCATGTTATTTCCAAACACAATAAACAGAACACAACCCAATAGGTCAATGTAAAAGCACATGCCGGCCCAGCATTTACCTCCCCATGTTTCCACATTTCCTCCTGGCTCGATTGTTTAGCACTTCATCCATGCATTTCCTTTGCAAACAAGCCACCTCCAATACCACCATTATACCGAACTCATTATTTATTACTGGGGTGTGTGTGTGTGTACATATCCTATGCATGAGTTTTTGTAGCTATCAGTCATTTCCTTTGTAAACCTTCTAGCTTAGTACCTCCTCCCTCTCCTTTCGGACTCTCTCTCTCTCCTCTCTCCCCCTCCTTATACAGTCTTCGTTTGTTTTTGGGTTGCTTACATGGGTAGGAGTCATCTGGTTCTAGTTCTATGGTTACTCTTGCTCGCACCATTTGTTAGTCATACCTATGGCGCGAGGCAGACTAAGATTTTCAAGATGATTGAGCCCAATTCTCAGAATTCTTCACCGGGTACTTTTTCGGGGTTCTTCCCAAAGGGAATGC
>NW_011499958.1:88487-98307 GCF_000495115.2 Populus euphratica
AATGCCGATCCCCCCATCTGGTCCTTCGAAGAAGCACAATGACATCGGTTTACAAAGTTCCGAGCCATTGCCATGAATAAGGGTCCACGACTCGAGTGATTACTTGTGTCTTTCAATTATTTCACCACTCATAGAAGCAGGGTATGTATATCACTAGCTAAGATGGGGACTGGCTATTAGGTTATTTGTTCAACTTCTTGGCATTTCACCTTTTTTTGCTCCATCTCATGAGAGAACTTTTTATTTTTGTTAAAGATCTCATGATCATAGAAAGCAAAGATTAGTTACTCAAGCTTACAGAGAGGCATCGTCTAGTATGAACTTTCCTTCTCTTGAAGGATACCTTAAGATAGCTTTAGCATTCGCTTATCTCGTTCCTGGTTGGAATAGAATGACAGCCAAAACTGAAAGGAAAATATTTTTTTTTGTAAACACATGCTATAAGTATTTGTAACGAACTTGAAGTATTCTTTTCGTCCTGCCTGCCTGCCTATATAGCTTCTTATCTTGCCAAGTCTAGAATTGCTGAGGCATTCTTGGATTTTAGAACTTGTTGAATTTCATTATTTTGTTGCTTCATCATTCGTGACATGTAATTGTTCTTCCGATATACATGATCCAAACCATTTTACAAAGTCGATGCTGCTGTTATTAATGTGCTCGGCGGATTCTCATGATTAATTTTAGCATTGCTGACCTGGACTGTGAATGCGTGCAAGAAACAAACAGTTGATCAAAGTGACCTTACGGACTCATGAGCTATGCAAAGGAGGGACAGTGGTGGTACCGTGTTCCTTTCCCTGTGATTGATCTGATCTGATCTGATATCGCATTTAGTACTCGATTAGGCGTCGACGGGTGTTTGTTTGTTCGCTTTTCAACTTGTTTTTTATAAAATTTTAATTTTTTAAATTAATATATTTTTGTATTGATGTTGTCAATATTAAAAAATATTCTTTAAATATATTTTTATATAAAAAATATTGTAAAAATAAAAATAAAATGTTAACCCACAGTTATCCACATATTTAATTGACGGAAAGGGATTTCTTTTATGGGAGCCACCCTCCTCTACTCTGGTCTCCAAAAGAGCACTACTCCTCCACCTCAATTTTCGAAGGAGGGTTATGTGGATTATACGAACGTGCCTTCATTACATTTCTATACCCCAATCAGACCGCCAAGATGTACTTTTTAGACCATGTATCCTTATATTATACTTGTTTATTTATTCAGTTCTAAAATCTCTTTGGCATCATTTTAGTTGATTACAACGTCAAAGGAGGATGTTGTTTTTTCATATGAACTGAAGAAGTTCACGAGGTAAAACGGTAACATAGCACCAGTTTTTTTTTGTTTTTTTTTTTTGTTAATGATTATCCAGTTTGAAGTTGACATGGTAGACAAGGCTCCCTCTCAATGGTGACATTTGTAGAAGAAATGGTCAAAACGGGTTTGCTTGGATGCTAGTTTAAAAACCTAAAGTCGACGGTCGTTAAAAAACAAAAACAAGAATAAAACTTCGGGAATGAGGGAGAGAAAGTTCAAGTGTGTTTAAAGCAAGGAGGAAGACCCGTGCGTGAGGCTTCTGAGTGTTTGAATTTATTATGTGAACATAATAAGAAACGGCTGCTAACTTTTATACTATAACGCCATGGTTTCTATTTGTAAGGTATGGTGGTGATTAAACGACCAGTATCTCAACCTCCATCATACATATTTCACTGCATAAACTTTTTGCTTTAGCTCAGGGCCGGCTGCTAGTGCTAGATAGACATGAAGCTACAAGCAAAGACTTCAAAGCAAGTCACCTTGTTACAGTGATGACGGAAGAGACAACATTGGATGTACAGAGGTGCTGCTCTGAGCATTTATGATAGTCGTTCAGTGCTGGAACCCACACGTAACTTTATAGGTGTTTTGAAATTCTACCACAGTTTAGAAAAAAGTTTCGAGGGAAATGATGCGTTTTAGAAAAGTATTTGTGAAATATAATAGTTTAAACCGAAATGCTATTCATTTATAAAAAAAAATTATTCAAATTTTCATGAAAAGTTAAATAAATAAAATTCAACGTTTAATAGCAAAAAAAAAAAAAGTCACCAAGAATATATTATAACTTCGGTTTTTTACACAGCTGGGCATTTTAAGATACGATTTTAACTAAATCTTTAAAACCCATCAAATATAATATTAATTTATTAAGGATTTTGTTTGAAACTAATTTAGGTTAATTATCATCTTGTTTGGTAATTTTTTAAAATATAATTAAAATTATTTTATCAAAATCTTTATAACACTATAAAACATATCCATAACAAATCCTCATATTCCCAATGATCTATTTTTTTCTTTCCATTTATTCCGAATGATGTATTGTTTTTTTTTTTTTACTTTAATACTCTTTAGTACCACATCAATTTATTTCCTTATCTCCATAGCCATATTAAATTTTATCATGACACAAACACTTCAACCAATTCTCAATAGCGATTTTACACAGTTAATATTGAAAATTATGCTCACGCTATATTATTTTTCAAATATTTTTCTAACCTGTATTATTCTCTCATAAATTTTAACAATTTATGTTATTTTAAAAAAATCCCATTCAAAAGGTTTGCCGCCGTACCCGACGATTCTACGAACTTCGATCCGAGACGATATTGTTACAAACATGTGAGATCAGGCTAGGATGCGCGATGTCGTCTAGACAACAGATCCAGAAATTGGAAGTACAAAATGGTTGCTGCATCCAGGGTGATACAAGAAATTGTTCATTAAAACTAGAAAGAAATGGGATGGGAGTAATATTACTTGATTGATTATTTTAGTTATCAAATGCTCAGCATTTCATAAATTTATGAAAACATAATATTAGTTAAAACCCGGCCGACTTACGAAAACATAATAGTAGTTAAAACCCGGCTGACAAGGTAAGTTAACCCAGTCCAAACCTATAACCCAGGTCTTGAGCCAAATCGGTCATCGACCAAGTTTAAAAACACTGGCCAAAACCACACAATTTGAAACCCTTGTACGGCACAGCTACAGCTGATTGGCATTTGCTGTGTTGTCTGTGATCTGATTTAAACTCGTCTAAAACAATGAAATGCAGGTCAAGGTATTCAGGGGAACTCCTGCAAATAAACCTCTACCCATAACAAAGTGGATTGATATAGAAGCGACCCAAAAACTCAGTATGGATGGCTGGAAAGCCAGGAACAAAAACTTTCTTGCCTGGATTGTCGCAATTGATGCTTTTATATACACTACAATACAATAGATATAAAAGGGTTAGATACCCCAGCAGAATTAAATGGAAGAAATAAATTGAGGGGATGAGAGGAGGAGAACATCAATCAAAAGAAACGAGGACAGAGAGAGGGCTATTGGCTTTCCTTCATCTTTGCTAAACCTTAAAACCGTTTGTTTTTGAAGGTGCAAGACGTGCGAACAGGCTCCCCCCTCCAGCATTCTGTTGCTAAGGTAGAGAAGCAGAGGACATGCCTCCCTCTGATCTGCGAGCTGCCTGGCCACTAACTGATGATTTGTCTGAACCTCTAACATTGTAGTTCTCATACACTTTTTCACGATTCTCCGACCACCAAGTTTCTGCTTGGTGCTCCCCAAATCTTCTCCGACTGCAGATAAATTAATAGTAACCGACATTAATGAAACGATTACCAGATCAAATCAGCTCTGCTTAAGATGATTTCAAACCTTTGCAAGGTGAAACGTTGATGTAATACTATCAAAGCTCATGTTCAGAATGGTCTATGATTGTTTATAACAATGCAATCTTGAATTTATAAGAAAGCCCATCAGCAATGTCATGTTAACCAATTGTTTAGATTTCTTCTACCTCTATGTCATACAAAATGATTGAGTCATTAATATCTAAAATAAAATGAAATAAATAAGCACCTGAAGCGCACTCGTTTGAGATCTCTAGTTCCATCGCGCAGGGAAACAAGAGTGATATACACTCCAGGCTCATACTGTTCAATCCACTCAGCCTCAACAGGATTACCATTAGCAACCAATGATGAATCCCTCGATTTCATACCATTCTCGCCATCTTGAGGAGACCGAGGTTCCTTCCCAGCAACAGCCTCTGACACACTATTACAACTTGGCTGAGCCCCTCCACCATTGGACAATCTCACATCTGGATGGTCACCCCTCCCATTGGCTCCAGGTGAATCCCGGAGTGACTGAGTGATACCTAGAGTTCCATTTATTGAAATGGATTCAATCCTTGTTGGGGAAGCCAAGGAAGTTCCACTGATAGAATCAGATCTTGAATGCCGTTCTCCATTTGCATCAGGAAAATGAATGCCATTCGTCTCCAAACCATTCCGTACGTAAGCTGGTCTCATGCTCTCAGTGTCATAGACCCCAGGCGGCAGCCTCTCAGCCATATCCTTGAGCTGGAATTGATAGTGTAGAAATCATTAGTACAAAACAAGAGTAAGCCAAGAAAAAGATAAGAAAATTTCTAACAATATAAAAGACAAGGATATCCTCTAATGGCTATAAATGGGAATGTTAGCTACCTAAATTTAATGGCAACCAGTATTCTATCAAATTCATATATAGATTTGATGGGGTGGATGCATATCGTGACATACATCACAATCATGGTGCACAGTGAGATCAAACAAAAATTTCCAAAATTCATTAACTCGGAACCAATGATCAGTGGGCAAAGCAGACTTGCCTGTGCAGTAAGTGACTTTATAACATCTTTTGCAGCTTTGGACTTAGCTGATTCTTCAGCAGCTACTGCCATAGCTTCTTGTACCTTCTTAGCAGATTTCTGAAGCTCTGATTCTTGGAATTCACATCTCTGTCTAAGGCTTTCAACCTAAACAAGATCCATGCCCATCAATGTTCAAACCCAGCCCAAAAAAAAAAAAAAACTGACTTATTCATTCAGAAACATGTGAATAATTTTTGTGGAAAACTCAGCCAGCATACCTGTGTACGCAGCTTAAGCACTTCTTGATTCAAAAGTTCGTTTGTTTTCTTCAAACTATCAGCTATACTTTTGGAAAAGGAAAGTCCTGAAGTTGTTGGAACAGGCGTTGCAGAACGTGGGGGGCTAGGTCTCCTTGAGAAGGGCGACACAGATCTGGAACTTACTCCAGATGGTGTAAGAACAGGTTTGGGAACCTTTGGTCGCAGATCAATAGTGGTTGACAAAACAACATCTTTCAGCTGTAACAAAGAAGGTGCTTGAGAAGACCGAACAAGAGAAAACGTATCAGCTTTCTTTCCTTGTTTGGCTGCTTTACTATCTAATTGCTTAATCAAATCCAGATTTGAAGGCAGTGTTAATTTTGACAACCTTAAATCAGCCTTGTCCAACCTGTCCTTGTTTTCACCTGAAAGGCGAGGTCCAGCACTTCTTCTGTTAGTGTTACTAGCATCCGACACCTTATTTAGCTTGGTAAAACAGGAATCACAGACACGATATGGTTTGCTGGGATTAGGAGCTAAGGCAGCTCTTGTTGCTTTTCTGGAACTGCATGAATGGCAGTGAACAAGTCCACAGTTATAGCAGTTATGCCTTTTACGTGTGAACCCAAAAGCCTGTCTGCAGGATGAACATTGAGATTGCTCAGAACCAGACACCCATTTGTGGAGGCATATAGCTGCAGAATAGTTTGCACCGCATGCAATATATTTCACATGTTTATCCTTCAAGGCTTCAACTAGAGTAGGTGTTTTTCGATCTTCACCATCTCCATGACCCAACCTGCCATTGGCACCCTTTCCCCAGGTATAAACCTCATTTCTGGATGTCAAAACCGCTACATGATAAGCACCACAAGCAATTTCTTCAACAGATTCTCCAGAAAGCTTATCTTCTACCAAGCAGGGTGCCTTTCCATCAGCATAAGGATTTCCAAGTTGACCATAAACAGTACTGCCCATTGTGAATACACGTCCTGATGTGGTCAAGCCAACAGTTAAACTATGTCCACAAGCAATTTTGTGAAAATTGTAATCAATTAATGCTGGCACACATGTGGGTTTGAGTTTAGGTTCTTTGTCTCCATGTCCAAGACGATTTTTGTCTCCATCACCCCAGGTAAATAATTTTCCAGATGACACACTGGAACTTGACTGCGTGACAATAACCTCCACCACAGCAGCGGTATGCCACACACCACAAGCAACAGCAATAGTCCTCAACCCAGCTAGTGATTCAACTTCTTTAGGATAGGCAATATTTTCTCTGTTTCCATGGCCCAAGACACCAAATGTTCCATCACCGAATGTAAAAAGCTGCCCTGTTGACGTCACCAAGGCTGTATGCCACGGACCACAGGTTACAGAAGCAACTTGAAGACCCTCAAGAGGACCAGAGATTCTCTTGGGTATCCAGTGACTGATATCAGTGCCATGACCAAGAAGCCCTGCATAGTGCATCCCATCTCCCCATGTATAGATTTCCCCAGCCATTGTAACAGCACAAGTATGGAATTCTCCACATGCTATAAAGTCAACATTAGTCATTGCCAAAGACTCAACCAGGCGAGGTTGAATAACATCTTTCCCAACGCCATGGCCAAGCCTTCCACCAGATTCTTCACCCCATGTAAAAACTTCACCCTGCCTTGTGACCATTGCAGCATGTCTGAATCCACAGGCAATATGATGTACATCTAAAACTACATTGGATTCTAAGGGCCTGGGAAGAAGCACATCAGCTCTAGAGCTCAAATATGTGGCATTCTTATCAGCCCCAACCTTGACAGCATTATCACATATAATCTCACCCCACACGTATACATCACCTAAGGCATCACAATCATCTGGTGCAGAACCATGACTGGAAGTGCTGGGAGCACTGGAAACACTAACTCTAAAAGCATCTGAACCAGAACCTTTGACTTGCATATTTGTGTTTTCTGATGCTACATGTGACCGATCAGAATGTGGAGAACTCTCAAGCTGAAAATTCTTTGGAGAAGTATTTGGGTTGAAACTGACAGAAACCTCTGGAGAGCTAATATCTCGTGAAATACTAACAGAACTGTCACTAGCACTGTTCGGTGTTAAATCTCTGCCATCCTGAAATCAGAAATTTTCATGACAAACAATACACATCAGCATAATTAGGAAACAACATTGTACTTTGCACTGATACAAGAATATAGCATCACTAATGTAATGAACAAAGAAAACAAGACAGAACTCCAGAGTCAAGATAAGGTACAGGAAAGGAAACGAGGAAGAGGAGGAAGTATGAGGTGAAAATTAACTATAGTTTCATTAGGTAGTAGAATTACATCAAGATAGAGGCCCCCATCACTCCATCCATCGATTTTGGAGCGCCCACCTTGACCAGAGATTATTAATGCCTTCAAGCCTGCAATCCACACCTCCGCCTCAACTTTGTCCTTGCAAATCTGAAAACATGACATATAAGATTCACAATTTAAGCAGATAAAGAAGAAAAACACAACTTCACAACTTCATCCTATACCAGATCGAGGGACCGCTTCCCGTTGTTGTATATAAGAGAAAATGATAAATAATCCTTTTCAGGGCGGAGATATCGTTGAAAAACAGCCTGGTAGCACATTAAAAGAAAACAAATTATATACTATATACAAGAACAGAATCATTAAATATACTATGCTATGCTAAAGACATAAAACAGATATGAAAGAGATGGCAAATCTCACAGTTCTTTGTCCAGGAATAATTTTAGAGACCGAGGCTAACTTCAAACTTCTTTCACCACTGCTTGAAATCCAGATCAAAGTCGTTTCATCCTGTGATTTTTAAAAATAAGAAAAGTAGTGTGTTAAAAGGGGAAGGAGGGGAGAGACAAAAGAGGAGCGGGCAATCTGAATGCTGAATGACAAGGCCACAGATTACATCATATTTACCTAAAAACGAAACAATCAAACAGTAGAAGACAGCACACTAGATGAGCACATGTAGAACAAATAAGATGACTTGTATTAAAGATGACATGAGATTCTTCATGAAACACACTGACCAGTTCATTAATTTATTCACTAAAGGTAATATAGATGCTCACTGCAACACCACGTAGATAATCTACTGACCGATAACAAACTGCAGTGGACAGGGTACACAGGTTTTGGGCAAAAAAATAACAATCAACTTGGTGTACATCGAAAAATCCAATAAATGATATGCTATATATAATTTTCATAGTTTATTACATATGCATGCCATTGTATGACCATATCTATACATCCTCAGATGGTTATAATAATCATTATAAACAACAGTTAGAATGCAAATCACACTGAAGAGGATTGTTTGTTTAATGAAAAAGTCATTACCCTAAACATTTAAAACTGAAAATGAGTGCTGTAACAACTGAAAGTATCGTTGGTCAAATGCACAAGAATCAAACTTACATTAGAAAGTCTAAACGGACAAAACTTAGGCTTTCCCTTACGACCATATTTCAGAAGTTGAGAACCCTTCTTCAGAGCAATTAATGCCTGCAAGATGCAGAAAGATAGTTTACTACCACTGGGATAATACATTTGGCATGTGGACGTTATATTACTCAGTCAATCAAAAAAAGAAAAAGGTGCCAGCTTTGAATTTAGTTAATTATTTTAAACATGTTTCGGCACAACTTGCTTGTTAAGATTATCAAGACAACAAAGATTTCTAAAACGTATAATTATCAGAGGCAAATTATTGCTTGTTATAATGATAACTCGTTATTGGATCTGCTTGAAAAAGATACTATCCCACACCCCATCTTATAAATTGATCTTATCCTTTATAAATTTGCAAAAAAAAAATAAAATAAAGAATCAACCTGCAAGTAATGGCATTGAAAGCATGCCAGACTTGGGTCATTACATATGATTAAAGTTATTGTCGAGTGATCCCATCATAAGTCCAAAAATAATGGTCAATATTGTTCTTGGCACACGATATAGTGTTCTAGTATTAAGTAGAGGCATATGCACTTGTTCCCTCTAAAATGCACCTTTAAACCCCCACTTCAATTGCTAAAAATAGCCATAGCCAACTAAAAGTTTCAAAAAGAAAAATGGATGAAAATGGTAGTGAAAACATAAGGCATTTTATGGACCGTTAAGACTCTACTCCAGACATAACCAAAAAGAAAGAAGATAAAGAAGAACGATGTATCCTATTTTCACTCGGAGAATGGATAACTAAAAGCAAGAGAAACAATTTCCTTTAATTTCTCCTCCTTTCAAATAGGCCAACCTGATTCCATGCAATGTTTTAAAATTGAATTCAAAAACCTAAAAAAAAAACACCCCTCAAATTAAGCACCTTTTTCTTTCAAAATTTGTCAAGGTGAAACAAATTTCCATTTCATTTCTCCACAAATAGAGGAAAATTAAAAATAATAATAACAATAAATTCACGCAAAATTCGAAGGCATTTCCCACCTAAATAAATAGATAAAAAAAATTAACAAAAATTAAACCCCAAAAATTTCAAAAAAAAATCTCAACTTTGACACTAATTAAACGCACGCGTTGGTCGAGGGAGTGGATGGTACCTGCTCGATGTCACGTTCGGCATTACCGTAGCTAACAAGATCTGCCATTCCATGTGAAGATATTTACGAAAACACAACCTCCCTCTCCGATCGCTCACCGGAGCTCCGTTCATCATATACCATCTACTTCCTCTTCACATCAATACCCCTCGCTCTCTCTAACAAAAAAATCACCTCTTTACAGATCTATAATTCTCTCGAAAACCACCAAAAAAATCAAGTCAAAGCCGTGATCGCCACTGTTGACTAAGAAGTTTAAAGAGCGAAGAG